>NC_090367.1:4629997-4642497 GCF_035084215.1 Heptranchias perlo | reverse complement strand
TACACACACACACGTTACACACACACACACACACACACTACACACACACACACAACACACACACACACACACACACACACACACACACACACGTTACACACACACACACACACACGTTACACACACACACACACACGCACACACGTTACACACACACACACACGCACACGTTACACACACACACACACGCACACACACGTTACACACACACACACGTTACACACACGTTACACACACACACACACACACACACACACGTTACACACACGTTACACACACACACACACGTTACACACACACACATTACACACACACACACACACACACACACACACACACGTTACACACACACACACACACACACGTTACACACACACACACACACACACACATTACACACACACACACACACACACACGTTACACACACACACACACACACACACACGTTACACACACACACACACACACGTTACACACACACACACACACACACACACACACACACACACGTTACACACACACACACACACACACACACACACACGTTACACACACACACACACACACACACACACACACGTTACACACACACACACACACACACACACACACACGTTACACACACACACACACACACACGTTACACACACACACACACACTACACACACACACGTTACACACACACACACACACACTACACACACACACACACACACTACACACACACACGTTACACACACACACACACACACTACACACACACACACTACACACACACACACACACTACACACACACACACACACACGTTACACACACACACACACACGTTACACACACACACACACACACGTTACACACACACACACACACACACACGTTTTACACACACACACACGTTTTACACACACACACACACACACACACGTTACACACACACACACACACACACACACACACACACGTTACACACACACACACACACACACACACACACACGTTACACACACACACACACACACACACACACACACACACACACACGTTACACACACACACACACACGTTACACACACACACACACACGTTACACACACACACACACGTTACACACACACGTTACACACACACGTCACACACACACACACACATTACACACACACGTCACACACACACACACACACACGTTACACACACACACACACACGTTACACACACACACACACGTTACACACACACACACACACACACACACGTTACACACACACACACACACGTCACACACCACACACACAGGTCACACACCACACACACACAGGTCACACACACACACACAGGTCACACACACACACACACACGTCACACACACACACACACACGTTACACACACACACACACACGTCACACACCACACACAGGTTACACACCACACACAGGTTACACACCACACACAGGTTACACACCACACCACACACACACACACACACACAGGTAACACACCACACACCCACACACACACACAGGTTACACACCACACACCCACACACACACAGGTTACACACCACACACCCACAGGTTACACACCACACACCCACACACACACAGGTTACACACCACACACCCACACACACACAGGTTACACACCACACACCCACACACACACAGGTTACACACCACACACCCACACACACACAGGTTACACACCACACACCCACACACACACAGGTTACACACCACACACCCACACACAGGTTACACACCACACACCCACACACAGGTTACACACCACACACACACAGGTTACACACCACACACACACAGGTTACACACCACACACAGGTTACACACCACACACAGGTTACACACCACACACACACACAGGTTACACACCACACACACACACACAGGTCACACACACACAGGTTACACACCCACACACACACAGGTTACACACCACACACACACACAGGTTACACACCACACACACACACACAGGTTACACACCACACACACACACACACAGGTTACACACCACACACACACACACACACAGGTCACACACACACAGGTTACCACACACACACACACACACACACACACACACACACACAGGTTACACACCACACACCCACAGGTTACACACCACACACCGGTTACACACCACACACCCACAGGTTACACACCACACACCCACACACACACAGGTTACACACCACACACACACAGGTTACACACCACACACCCACACACACACAGGTTACACACCACACCCCCACACACACACACAGGTTACACACCACACCCCACACAGGTTACGCACCACACCCCCACACAGGTTACGCACCACACAGGTTACACACAACACACACACAACACACACACAGGTTACACACACAGGTTACACACACAGGTTACACACACACACACACAGGTTACACACACAGGTTACACACACACACACACAGGTTACACACACAGGTTACACACACACACACACACACACACACACACACACACAACACACCACACACACACACACACACCACACACACACACAGGTTACACACCACACACACACACAGGTTACACACCACACACACACACAGGTTACACACCACACACACACACAGGTTACACACCACACACACACAGGTTACACACCACACACACACAGGTTACACACCACACACACACAGGTTACACACCACACACACACAGGTTACACACCACACACACACAGGTTACACACCACACACACACAGGTTACACACCACACACACACAGGTTACACACCACACACACACAGGTTACACACCACACCACACACACACACACACACAGGTTACACACCACACCACACACACACACACAGGTTACACACCACACCACACACACACACACAGGTTACACACCACACCACACACACACACACACACAGGTTACACACCACACCACACACACACACACACACAGGTTACACACCACACCACACACACACACACACAGGTTACACACCACACCACACACACACACACACAGGTTACACACCACACCACACACACACACACACAGGTTACACACCACACCACACACACACACACACAGGTTACAAACCACACCACACACACACACACACAGGTTACACACCACACCACACACACACACACACACAGGTTACACACCACACCACACACACACACACACAGGTTACACACCACACCACACACACACAGGTTACACACCACACCACACACACACAGGTTACACACCACACCACACACACACAGGTTACACACCACACACACACAGGTTACACACCACACACACACACACACACAGGTTACACACCACACACACACACACACACAGGTTACACACCACACACACACACACAGGTTACACACCACACACACACACACACACACACAGGTTACACACCACACCACACACACACAGGTTACACACCACACCACACACACACAGGTTACACACCACACCACACACACACAGGTTACACACCACACCACACACACACAGGTTACACACCACACCACACACACACACAGGTTACACACCACACCACACACACACACAGGTTACACACCACACACACACACAGGTTACACACCACACACACACACACACACACACACACACAGGTTACACACCACACCACACACACACAGGTTACACACCACACCACACACACACAGGTTACACACCACACCACACACACACAGGTTACACACCACACCACACACACACAGGTTACACACCACACCACACACACACAGGTTACACACCACACCACACACACACACAGGTTACACACCACACCACACACACACACAGGTTACACACCACACCACACACACACACACACACACACAGGTTACACACCACACCACACCACACACACACACACACACACACACACAGGTTACACACCACACCACACACACACAGGTTGCACACCACACCACACACACACAGGTTGCACACCACACCACACACACACAGGTTACACACCACACACACACACACACAGGTTACACACCACACACACACACACAGGTTACACACCACACCACACACACACAGGTTACACACCACACCACACCACACACATACAGGTTACACACCACACCACACCACACACACACAGGTTACACACCACACCACACCACACACACAGGTTACACACCACACCACACCACACACACACCACACAGGTTACACACCACACCACACCACACAGGTTACACACCACACCACACACACACACACAGGTTACATACCACACACACACAGGTTACACACCACACACACACACAGGTTACACACCACACCACACACACACACAGGTGACACACCACACCACACACACACACAGGTTACACACCACACCACACACACACACAGGTTACACACCACACCACACACACACACAGGTTACACACCACACCACACACACACACAGGTTACACACCACACCACACACACACACAGGTTACACACCACACCACACACACACACAGGTTACACACCACACCACACACACACACAGGTTACACACCACACCACACACACACAGGTTACACACCACACCACACACACACAGGTTACACACCACACCACACACACACAGATTACACACCACACCACACACACACAGGTTACACACCACACCACACACACACAGGTTACACACCACACCACACACACACAGGTTACACACCACACCACACACACACAGGTTACACACCACACACACACACACACACAGGTTACACACCACACCACACCACACACACACACACACACACACACAGGTTACACACCACACCACACACACACAGGTTACACACCACACCACACACACACAGGTTACACACCACACCACACACACACAGGTTACACACCACACCACACACACACAGGTTACACACCACACCACACACACACAGGTTACACACCACACCACACACACAGGTTACACACCACACCACACACACACACAGGTTACACACCACACCACACACACACACAGGTTACACACCACACACACACACAGGTTACACACCACACACACACACAGGTTACACACCACACACACACACACACACACACACACAGGTTACACACCACACCACACACACACAGGTTACACACCACACCACACACACACAGGTTACACACCACACCACACACACACAGGTTACACACCACACCACACACACACAGGTTACACACCACACCACACACACACAGGTTACACACCACACCACACACACACAGGTTACACACCACACCACACACACACAGGTTACACACCACACCACACACACACAGGTTACACACCACACCACACACACACAGGTTACACACCACACCACACACACACACAGGTTACACACCACACCACACACACACACACACACAGGTTACACACCACACCACACACACACACAGGTTACACACCACACCACACACACACACAGGTTACACACCACACCACACCACACACACACACACAGGTTACACACCACACCACACACACACAGGTTACACACCACACCACACACACACACAGGTTACACACCACACCACACACACACACACACACACACAGGTTACACACCACACCACACACACACACACACAGGTTACACACCACACCACACACACACAGGTTACACACCACACCACACACACACAGGTTACACACCACACACTCACAGGTTACACACCACACACACACAGGTTACACACCACACACCCACACACAGGTTACACACCACACACCCACACACACACAGGTTACACACCACACACCCACACACACACAGGTTACACACCACACCACACACACACACAGGTTAAACACCACACCACACACACACACAGGTTACACACCACACCACACACACACAGGTTACACACCACACCACACACACAGGTTACACACCACACCACACACACAGGTTACACACCACACCACACACACAGGTTACACACCACACCACACCACACCACACACACACACACACACACACACACACACACACAGGTTACACACCACACCACACACACACACAGGTTACACACCACACCACACACACACACACACACACACACAGGTTACACACCACACCACACACACACACACACACACACACACACAGGTTACACACCACACCACACACACACACACACACAGGTTACACACCACACCACACACACAGGTTACACACCACACACACACAGGTTACACACCACACCACACACACAGGTTACACACCACACACACACACACACACACACACACACACACACACACACACACACAGGTTACACACCACACACACACACACACACACACACACAGGTTACACACCACACCACACACACACACACACAGGTTACACACCACACCACACACACACAGGTTACACACCACACCACACACACAGGTTACACACCACACACACACACACACACACACACACACACAGGTTACACACCACACACACACACACACACACACAGGTTACACACCACACCACACACACACAGGTTACACACCACACCACACACACACACACACACACACACAGGTTACACACCACACCACACACACACACACACACACACAGGTTACACACCACACCACACACACACACACACACACACACACACAGGTTACACACCACACCACACACACACACACACACACACACACACAGGTTACACACCACACCACACACACACACACACACACAGGTTACACACCACACCACACACACACACACACACAGGTTACACACCACACCACACACACACACACACAGGTTACACACCACACCACACACACACAGGTTACACACCACACCACACACACACAGGTTACACACCACACCACACACACAGGTTACACACCACACCACACACACAGGTTACACACCACACACACACACACACACACACACACACACAGGTTACACACCACACCACACACACACACACACACACACAGGTTACACACCACACCACACACACACACACACACACCACACCACACACACACAGGTTACACACCACACCACAAACACACAGGTTACACACCACACACAAACACACAGGTTACACACCACACACACACACACAGGTTACACACCACACACACACACACAGGTTACACACCACACCACACACACACAGGTTACACACCACACCACACACACACAGGTTACACACCACACACACACACACACACAGGTTACACACCACACCACACACACACACACACACACACAGGTTACACACCACACCACACACACACACACACACACACACAGGTTACACACCACACCACACACACACACACACAGGTTACACACCACACCACACCACACACACACACCACACCACACACACACACACAGGTTACACACCACACCACACACACACACACAGGTTACACACCACACCACACACACACACAGGTTACACACCACACCACACACACACACAGGTTACACACCACACCACACACACACACACACAGGTTACACACCACACCACACACACACACACACAGGTTACACACCACACCACACCACACACACACACACACACACAGGTTACACACCACACCACACACACACACACACACACACAGGTTACACACCACACCACACACACACACACACACACACAGGTTACACACCACACCACACACACACACACACAGGTTACACACCACACCACACACACACACAGGTTACACACCACACCACACACACACACAGGTTACACACCACACCACACACACACACAGGTTACACACCACACCACACACACACACAGGTTACACACCACACCACACACACACACAGGTTACACACCACACACCACACACACACAGGTTACACACCACACACACACACAGGTGACACACCACACACCCACACACACACAGGTTACACACCACACACCCACACACACACAGGTTACACACCACACACCCACACACACACAGGTTACACACCACACACCCACACACACACAGGTTACACACCACACACCCACACACACACAGGTTACACACCACACACCCACACACACACAGGTTACACACCACACACTCACAGGTTACACACCACACACCCACACACACACAGGTTACACACCACACCACACACACACAGGTTACACACCACACCACACACACACAGGTTACACACCACACCACACACACACAGGTTACACACCACACCACACACACACAGGTTACACACCACACCACACACACACACACACACACACACACACACACACAGGTTACACACCACACCACACACACACAGGTTACACACCACACCACACACACACACACACACACAGGTTACACACCACAGCACACACACACACACACAGGTTACACACCACACCACACACACACACACACACACACACACACACAGGTTACACACCACACCACACCACACCACACACACACACACAGGTTACACACCACACCACACACACACACACACACACACACAGGTTACACACCACACCACACACACACACACACACACAGGTTACACACCACACCACACACACACACACACACACACACAGGTTACACACCACACCACACACACACACAGGTTACACACCACACCACACACACACAGGTTACACACCACACCACACACACACACAGGTTACACACCACACACACACACACACACACACACAGGTTACACACCACACACACACACACAGGCTACACACCACACACACACACACAGGTTACACACAGGTTACACACTACACACACACAGGTTACACACTACACACACACAGGTTACACACTACACACACACGTTACACACTACACACACACAGGTTACACACTACACACACACACACACACACACACAGGTTACACACCACACCACACACACACACACACACACAGGTTACACACCACACCACACACACACACACACACACAGGTTACACACCACACCACACACACACACACACACACAGGTTACACACCACACCACACACACACACACACAGGTTACACACCACACCACACACACACACAGGTTACACACCACACCACACACACACACAGGTTACACACCACACCACACACACACACAGGTTACACACCACACCACACACACACACAGGTTACACACCACACCCCACACACACACAGGTTACACACCACACCACACACACACAGGTTACACACCACACCACACACACACACAGGTTACACACCACACACACACACAGGTTACACACCACACCACACACACACACACAGGTTACACACCACACACACACAGGTTACACACCACACACACACACACAGGTTACACACCACACACACACACACAGGTTACACACCACACACACACACACAGGTTACACACCACACACACACACACAGGTTACACACCACACACACACACACACAGGTTACACACCACACACACACACACAGGTTACACACCACACACACACACACAGGTTACACACCACACACACACACACAGGTTACACACCACACACACACACACACACACACAGGTTACACACCACACCCACACACACAGGTTACACACCACACCACACACACACACACACACACACACACACACAGGTTACACACCACACCACACACACACACACAGGTTACACACCACACCACACACACACAGGTTACACACCACACACACACACAGGTTACACACCACACCACACACACACACACACAGGTTACACACCACACCACACACACACACACACAGGTTACACACCACACCACACACACACACACACAGGTTACACACCACACCACACACACACACACACAGGTTACACACCACACCACACACACACACACACACACACACACACACACACACACACACAGGTTACACACCACACCACACACACACACACAGGTTACACACCACACCACACACACACAGGTTACACACCACACACACACACAGGTTACACACCACACCACACACACACACACACAGGTTACACACCACACCACACACACACACACACAGGTTACACACCACACCACACACACACAGGTTTCACACCACACCACACACACACACACACACAGGTTTCACACCACACCACACACACACACACACAGGTTACACACCACACCACACACACACACACACACACACACACACACAGGTTACACACCACACCACACACAAACAGGTTACACACCACACCACACACACACGTTACACACCACACACACACACACAGGTTACACACCACACCACACACACACACACAGGTTACACACCACACCACACACACAGGTTACACACCACACCACACACACACACACAGGTTACACACCACACCACACACACACACACAGGTTACACACCACACCACACACACACACACAGGTTACACACCACACCACACACACACACACAGGTTACACACCACACCACACACACACACACAGGTTACACACCACACCACACACACACACACACACAGGTTACACACCACACCACACACACACACACACACAGGTTACACACCACACCACACACACACACACACACACACACACACACAGGTTACACACCACACCACACACAAACAGGTTACACACCACACCACACACACACGTTACACACCACACACACACACACAGGTTACACACCACACCACACACACACACACAGGTTACACACCACACCACACACACACACACAGGTTACACACCACACCACACACACACACACAGGTTACACACCACACCACACACACACACACAGGTTACACACCACACCACACACACACACACAGGTTACACACCACACCACACACACACACACAGGTTACACACCACACCACACACACACACACAGGTTACACACCACACCACACACACACACAGGTTACACACCACACCACACACACACAGGTTACACACCACACCACACACACACAGGTTACACACCACACCACACACACACACAGGTTACACACCACACCACACACACACACACACACACACAGGTTACACACCACACCACACACACACAGGTTACACACCACACCACACACACACAGGTTACACACCACACCACACACACACACACACACAGGTTTCACACCACACCACAAACACACACACACAGGTTTCACACCACACCACACACACACACACAGGTTACACACCACACCACACACACACACAGGTTACACACCACACCACACACACACAGGTTACACACCACACCACACACACACAGGTTACACACCACACCACACACACACAGGTTACACACCACACCACACACACACACACACACACACACAGGTTACACACCACACCACACACACACAGGTTACACACCACACCACACACACACAGGTTACACACCACACCACAAACACACACACACAGGTTTCACACCACACCACACACACACACAGGTTACACACCACACCACACCACACACACACACACACACACACACAGGTTACACACCACACCACACACACACAGGTTACACACCACACCACACACACACAGGTTACACACCACACCACACACACACAGGTTACACACCACACCACACACACACAGGTTACACACCACACCACACACACACACACAGGTTACACACCACACCACACACACACACACAGGTTACACACCACACCACACACACACACACACAGGTTACACACCACACCACACACACACACACACAGGTTACACACCACACCACACACACACACACACAGGTTACACACCACACCACACACACACACACACAGGTTACACACCACACCACACACACACACAGGTTACACACCACACCACACACACACAGGTTACACACCACACCACACACACACAGGTTACACACCACACCACACACACACACACACAGGTTACACACCACACCACACACACACACACACAGGTTACACACCACACCACACACACACAGGTTACACACCACACACACACAGGTTACACACCACACCACACACACACACACACACAGGTTACACACCACACCACACACACACACACACACACAGGTTACACACCACACACACACACACACACACACACACACAGGTTACACACCACACACACACACACACACACACACACAGGTTACACACCACACACACACACACACACACACACAGGTTACACACCACACACACACACACACACACACACACAGGTTACACACCACACACACACACACACACACACACACACAGGTTACACACCACACACACACACACACACACACACACAGGTTACACACCACACACACACACACACACACACACACACAGGTTACACACCACACACACACACACACACACACACACACAGACACACACACACACACACAGACACACACACACACACACACACAC
>NC_090367.1:4617497-4624997 GCF_035084215.1 Heptranchias perlo | reverse complement strand
CCGTGACACGACACTACACAACACACACACACACGCCGTGACACGACACTACACAACACACACACGCCGTGACACGACACTACACAACACACATACACACGCCGTGACACAACACACACACGCCGTGACACGACACTACACAACACACATACACACACACGCTGTGACACGACACTACACAACACCACACACACGCCGTGACACGACACTACACAACACACATACACACGCCGTGACACGACACTACACAACACACACACACACACGCCGTGACACGACACTACACAACACACATACACACGCCGTGACACAACACACACACACGCCGTGACACGACACTACACAACACACATACACACACACGCTGTGACACGACACTACACAACACACATACACACGCCGTGACACGACACTACACAACACACACACACGCCGTGACACGACACTACACAACACACACACACGCCGTGACACGACACTACACAACACACACACACGCCGTGACACGACACTACACAACACACATACACACACACCGTGACACGACACTACACAACACACACACACGCCGTGACACGACACTACACAAAACACACACACCGTGACACGACACTACACAAAACACACACACCGTGACACAACACTACACAACACACATACACACGCCGTGACACAACACACACACACGCCGTGACACGACACTACACAACACACACACACACACACACACACACACACACGCGCCGTGACACGACACTACACAACACACACACACACGCCGCGACACGACACTACACAACACACACACGCCGTGACACGACACACATACACACGCCGTGACACAACACACACACACGCCGTGACGCGACACTACACAACACACACACACGCCGTGACGCGACACTACACAACACACACACACGCCGTGACGCGACACTACACAACACACACACGCCGTTACACGACACTACACACAACACAAGCCGTTACACGACACTACACACAACACAAGCCGTTACACGACACTACACACAACACAAGCCGTTACACGACACTACACACAACACAAGCCGTTACACGACACTACACAAAACACAAGCCGTTACACGACACTACACACAACACAAGCCGTTACACGACACTACACACAACAGAAGCCGTTACACGACACTACACACAACACAAGCCGTTACACGACACTACACACAACACAAGCCGTTACACGACACTACACACAACACAAGCCGTTACACGACACGACACTACACACAACACAAGCCGTTACACGACACTACACACAACACAAGCCGTTACACGACACTACACACAACACAAGCCATTACACGACACTACACAACACACACACACACTAACCGTTACATGACACTACACAACACACACACAAACCGTTACACGACACTACACAAACACACACACGCCGTTACACGACACTACACACAACACAAGCCGTTACACGACACTACACACAACACAAGCCGTTACACGACACTACACACAACACAAGCCGTTACACGACACTACACACAACACAAGCCGTTACACGACACTACACACAACACAAGCCGTTACACGACACTACACACAACACAAGCCGTTACACGACACTACACACAACACAAGCCGTTACACGACACTACACACAACACAAGCCGTTACACGACACTACACACAACACAAGCCGTTACACGACACTACACACAACACAAGCCGTTACACGACACTACACACAACACAAGCCGTTACACGACACTACACACAACACAAGCCGTTACACGACACTACACACAACACAAGCCGTTACACGACACTACACACAACACAAGCCGTTACACGACACTACACACAACACAAGCCGTTACACGACACTACACACAACACAAGCCGTTACACGACACTACACACAACACAAGCCGTTACACGACACTACACACAACACAAGCCGTTACACGACACTACACACAACACAAGCCGTTACACGACACGACACTACACACAACACAAGCCGTTACACGACACTACACACAACACAAGCCGCTACACGACACTACACACAACACAAGCCGCTACACGACACTACACACAACACAAGCCATTACACGACACTACACAACACACACACACACACACACTAACCGTTACATGACACTACACAACACACACACAAACCGTTACACAACACTACACAAACACACACACAAACCGTTACACGACACTACACAAACACACACACAAACCGTTACACGACACTACACAAACACACACACAAACCGTTACACGACACTACACAAACACACACAAGCCGTTACATGACACTACACAACACACACACGCCGTGACACAACACTACACAACACACACACACACAGTGACACGTCACTAAACACACATACACACACGCCGTGACACGACACTACACACACACATACACACACGCCGTGACACGACACTACACACACACACACACACACACGCCGTGACACGACACTATACACACACACACACACAAACCGTTACACGACACTACACAACACACACACAGCCAAGGCCAGTTTATCTCAAGGTCAGAAAAAATGACTGGCTTTTTTCTAAAAGATCATTCAGCTTTGATTTGTTGGTGTTTCACACAGAGTCTGACCCAAGCACACAGCGTTCAGGTGGGGAGTGTCTGTGGATAGCCCCCAGCAGTGAGTATTGTGGCCGATTCCCCCCCGTCCTTCCTAACACCAGCCCAGCAGCACTGAGGACAATCATAGGAGCTTGCTGCTATACCACTGAAAACCAGTTACCAGGGACTAAACCTGCTAGTTTTACGGCTCAGTTACGTGCCAGGCCGTCAGCAAGGGAAACAAGTCTGAATCCAGCCCTCAAGATGAGAGATCTCTCTGGTCTTCAAAGACCCCACTCCCCTGCCTCCGAGTCAGAAGGTCACGGGTTCGAGTCCCACTCCAGAGACTTGAGCCCATAATCCAGGCTGACACTCCCAGGGCAGTACTGAGGGAGTGCTGCACTGTCGACGGAGCCGTCTTTCGGATGCGATGTTAAACCGAGGCCCCATTTGCCCTCTCGGGTGGACGTAAAAGATCTCATGGCACTATTGGAAGAAGAGCAGGGGAGTTATAGCCAATATTTATCCCTCAACCAACATCACGAAAACAGATGATCTGGTCATTATCACATTGCTGTTTGTGGGATCTTGCTGTGCGCAAATTGGCTGCTGCGTTGCCCACATTACAACAGCGACCACACTTCAAAAGTGTACTTCATTGGCTGTAAAGCACTTTGGGACATCCAGAGGACGTGAAAGGCGCTATATAAATGCAAGTTCTTCCTTGCTGAAAGCACTCACCGATCTGGAGACAGACGAGATTTCCCTTCCTGTCTTCGTGTAGCAAGACATCCGAACCATGAACATTCCCAGATTCTGATTGATGGGAGACTCCGGCATCAGGAGCCAGAGGGAGATCCTGTACGGCTGTCCATATATCATCACCTGGAGGAAACGGGGAGGAGCTGTCACTTGACATTATGCCCTGGTGTCCAGCCCCCTCTGCTGCCCTCGGTAACCAGACCCAGTCTGGGCCACGGACCTCTCCACGGTCGCTGTCAATTTACCCCCCAAAAAAAAAATTGTCCAACAGGACAACTGAGGTGAGGAATCAAACTAACTTTGAACAATGGCCGAACGGTGCAATTTGTTCAGCTGAATGCTTGAGGCAATTGTTTTTCAACCCGGATGGAATCACGGCCAATCCAAACGGAGAAGTGTTCAGCCATCACTGTGTGGGGCGGGTTTGATGGACCAGCTCCTCTTTTCCCGCCCGTCAATTTTGTATGTTCATAAACGCCTCTTCGCGGGGTACTGTGGCTTAAGTGACTGGATGTGTTCACAGTTGAGCTGACTGGAAACTTTACGGGAAAACGGGTGGTGGAATAGCTTACAGCCACAGTCAGGTGAGATTGCAAGAGTAGAAAGGGCTACGTTTGTAAAACGCATCTATAAAATAGCTTAGTATTAGATTGAGACTCTTACTTTGTCTACCTGAGTTAGAAGAAACTTTCAACTGTAAATATACGACCATTACCAATCAATCTCCCATGGCTCAATGCACAGGTGTAGTCTTGAAGTCAAGGATGTCATTCAGTCACTATTTTGAACTTGTATATTCTGACCTACTTTTTAGATGATACTTTTGACAAAACACACGACAATTTGGAAAGTGGACTTGGTTGGAGCGTAGGGGCTGCTCTCCTGAGCGGTTGAGATGCAAAACTAGGTGCTTATACTGCCCCGATTGATGGCAGGGTGTCATTACAATGTGACAAGTTTACATAGGCAGCTCCCATTATAAATGTGGACATAGGAATTTATAATGGAGAAAGTTAACAGGGAATGTGCACAGATACAAAATTTGTTGTACATTTCATAGATATCACTGATGGATTATTTGCTTGTACAGGTACAAAAAGGCTAATGGAATATTAGCCTTTATCTCAAGGAATTTGGGATAAAGAAGTGAGTTTCAGTTGTCCAGAGCCTCGGTTAGACCCCATCTGGAAATACTGTGTTCAGTTCTGGGCGCTGCCCCTCGGGAAGGATATATTGGCCTTGGAGGGGGTGCAGTGCAGATTCACCAGAATGATACCGGGGCTAAAAGGGTTAAATTATGAGGACAGGTTGCAGTGACTAGGCTTGTATTCCCTCGAGTGTAGAAGATTAAGGGGTGATCTAATCGAGGTGTTTAAGATGATTAAAGGATTTGATAGGGTAGAGAGAGAGAAACTATTTCCTCTGGTGGGGGGGGGGGGTGGGGGGAGTCCAGAACAAGGGGGCAGAACCTTAAAATTAGAGCCGGGCCGTTCAGGGGTGATGTCAGGAAGCACTTCTTCACACAAAGGAGGGGAAAATCTGGAACACTCTACCCCCACCCCCCCAAAAAAAGCTGTGGATCAATTGGAGCTTTCAAGACTGAGATGGATTGATTTTTGTTGGGTAAGGGTATGAAGGGATATCGAGCAAAGGTGGGAAATGGAATTCAGGTGCAGATCAGCCAATGATCTAATTGAATGGCGGAACAGGCTCGAGGGGCAGAATGGCCTCCTCCTGTTCCTATACTGTACAATGTTTGTCCAATAAAAGTCATTTGATATCTTAAACTAAAAAAACACAAGGTTCTGATGTGACGCTATCAGTTTCAAAGCCTGAAGTGAGAGCTGATGGAGACACAGGAGACCCGCACAGTAAGGGCAGTTTTTGATTCCCTGAGCACGTTACCTAGATCTCAAGGTAAGGGGTAGACACTCGAAGGTACGGGGAGCTGTGGCTCGCCCACGGCCGATCTAAGATACAAGGCGCTAAAAGGTTTACCTAGATCCAAACCCTGACTGGGCTCTCTCTAAGTGGATGTCTGTCTCTCCTCCTCGGTGGCGTGCTAACTGCTCCTGTACAAGCATCAAACCCAGGATAAACCGCCTCGGCGATGGTCCTACCTTTTCCCTTCCGTTTCGGAGCAGAGACACATTCCCGACGGGATAGGAGCAGAGCAGGTCGGCTGAGTCACAGTCTGTCCTGTCAATCAGAGGGCAGAGAATTAATCGGGTACGAGCAGATCTCCGGTGGGGCGCCTTCAGGGCTTCCCCAGCCGTGCGCGCGCGCGCAGGGGTGGGGGGGGGGGGGGCTGGCCGTGACGCCCCCCAAAGTCGAATTGCCAGCCGAAACTCAGCACCAGGAATAACAAGCACTTGGGCTGCCGGCACAACAGAAGAGAGGAGAGGAGGCGAGGGGAAAAAAAAAAAAAGAGACTTTCGTGGGCTGGGTTTGACAGTCGATGGGAGGGTTTACCTGTAACTGTAGTGGACTGGGGTCGTGAAGCTGACAGATGGCATGTAGGAGTAGTAGAAGCTGCCGTACAGGAAGACCGACATCCAGAGCAGCAGCAGGATCACGCTGATGAGGATGGCTGTCTGTAGGAGAGTCCGTCGCATCCGCAGCATCAACTCAGCCGCGTGATCCTGGATCCAAGTAATCCAGTTACTCATCTTCAGGACTCCCCCAGCCACCTGGAAGAACAAGAGAGGAGGATTGAACACGGAGCGGACTCCCGTTTAAACTGAGCCTTTCACCGCCTCAGGACGTCCCAAAGCACTTTACAGCCAGTGAAGTACTTTTTGAAGTGTAGTCACTGTTGTAATGTAGGAAACGCAGCAGCCAATTTGTGCAGAGCAAGATCCCACAAACAGCAATGTGATAATGACCAGTTAACCTGTTTTTTGGTGGTGTTGGTTGAGGGATAAATATTGGCCCCAGGACACCGGGGAGAACTCCCCCCTGCTCTTCTTCCAATAGTGGCTGTGGGATCTTTTAGATCCACTTGAGAGGGCAGACGGGGCCCTCGGTTTAACGTCTCATCCGAAAGACGGGACTTCCGCTAGTGCAGCACTCCCTCAGTACTGGCACCGGGAGTGTTGGCCTGGATTACGGGCTCACGTCTCTGGGGTGAGGCTCAAACCCATGGCCTTCTGACTCAGAGGCAGGAGTGCTACCCACGTGGATAGCTTACTGGACTGTCCTCCTTTTTTTGGGGGAGGGGGGGTTTCTCGGGGGTCATGGTGGTTCCACGATCAGGTGACAGGTCCTCCAAAGCAAGCCGACCCTCTCCCCCGAAGCTAGGGAGGTCTGCAAAGCACTGAGCACTCAGTCTGCCTCACCAATTGGACCAAAACGGGTTAGAGCTGTCTGTGGGGGAAAGGTGAGGGGAATTGTGATTCATCCAACTCAGCTCCGGGCAACCCCGAAAAACCAAACGGCTGGGGTTCTCTGTGACAGTTTTCACTCAGGTGGTGGGGAGGGGGGCGATCTCTGCGCTCCTCCAATCCTGGCCTCTCACCCATCCCTGATTTCCATCGCTTCACCATTGGCGGCCGTGCCTTCAGCTGCCTGGATCCTAAGCTCTGGAATTCCCTCCCTAAACCTCTCCACCTCTCTCTCCTCCTTTAAGACGCTCCTTAAAACCTCCCTCTTTGACCGAGCTTTTGGTCACCTGTCCTGATGCGGCTCGGTGTCAAATTTTGTTTGATAGTCGCTCCTGTGAAGCCCCTTGGGACGTTTTACGACGTTTAAAGGTCCTATATAAATGCAGGTTGTTGGTATCCCTCTATTGGGAGTGTGTACTCCATATCAAGCAGACAGAAACTGCCTTGGATGGGAGATAATGGGTTTCCACATTCATCAGATGGATACCTGATTGGCCAAATGAAGCAGTGTCAAGGATGTGTGTCCTTACAAATATTCAAATCTACTTCAGGGTACATGCTGACCTGGAAGGGAGGGAGGGAGGGAGGGAGGTCCATCTCTCCCTCCCGTCCCCTCCTGTCCCAAACATGCAGCAACACCAGCCAAGGAACTCCCTAATTGCTCAGCTGGCTACGGCAGTGAGTGGTTGAATTTCTGGTATCAGTCGGTCCTGCGCGGGGCCCGGGTGG
>NC_090367.1:4609997-4612497 GCF_035084215.1 Heptranchias perlo | reverse complement strand
TCCCCTCTCCCCTCCTGACAATCTCTCCCGCACGCCCCCTCCTGACAATCTCTCCCGCACGCCCCCTCCGACAATCTCTCCCCTCTCCCCTCCCGACAATCTCTCCCCACGCCCCCTCCCGACAATCTCTCCCGCACGCCCCCTCCTGACAATCTCTCCCGCACGCCCCCTCCCGACAATCTCTCCCCTCTCCCCCTCCCGACAATCTCTCTCCCGCATGCCCCTCCCGACAATCTCTCCCGCACGCCCCCCTCCTGACAATCTCTCCCCCTCCCGACAATCTCTCCCCTCCCGACAATCTCTCCCCCTCTCCCCCTCCCGACAATCTCTCTCCCCCGCCCCCTCCCGACAATCTCTCCCGCACGCCCCCTCCGACATCTCTCCCCTCTCCCCTCCCGACATCTCTCCGCACGCCCCCTCCCGACAATCTCTCCCGCACGCCCCCTCCCGACAATCTCTCCCCCTCTCCCCTCCCGACATTCTCTCCGCATGCCCCCTCCGACAATCTCTCCCGCACGCCCCCTCCGACAATCTCTCCGCACGCCCCTCCCGACAATCTCTCTCCCCACGCCCCTCCCCGACAATCTCTCCCGCACGCCCCTCCCGACAATCTCTCCCGCACGCCCCTCCCGACAATCTCTCCCCACGCCCCCTCCCGACAATCTCTCCCCCTCTCCCCCTCCGACAATCTCTCCCGCACGCCCCTCCCGACAATCTCTCCGCACGCCCCCTCTGACAATCTCCCCCTCTCCCCCTCCCGACAATCTCTCCCCTCTCCCCCTCCGACAATCTCTCCCCCTCTCCCCCTCCGACAATCTCTCTCCCCACGCCCCCTCCCGACAATCTCTCTCCCCACGCCCCTCCCGTCAATCTCTCCCCACGCCCCATCCCGACAATCTCTCCCCCACGCCCCCTCCCGACAATCTCTCCCGCACGCCCCCTCCCGACAATCTCTCCCCACGCCCCTCCCGACAATCTCTCCCCCACGCCCCCTCCCGACAATCTCTCCCCACGCCCCCTCCCGACAATCTCTCCCCACGCCCCTCCCGACAATCTCTCCCCACGCCCCCTCCCGACAATCTCTCCCCACGCCCCCTCCGACAATCTCTCCCGCACGCCCCCTCCCGACAATCTCTCCCCCGCACGCCCCCTCCCGACAATCTCTCTCCGCACGCCCCTCCCGACAGTCTCTCCCCCTCTCCCCCTCCCGACAATCTCTCCCCCACGCCCCTCCCGACAATCTCTCCCCACGCCCCTCCCGACATCTCTCCCCCTCTCCCCCTCCCGACAATCTCTCCCCGCGCCCCTCCCGACAATCTCTCCCCCACGCCCCTCCCGACAATCTCTCCCCCTCTCCCCCTCCCGACAATCTCTCCCCCGCCGCCCCCTCCCGACAGTCTCTCCCCCGCGCCCCCTCCCGACAGTCTCTCCCCCGCGCCCCCTCCCGACAATCTCTCCCCCTCTCCCCCTCCCGACAATCTCTCCCCTCTCCCCCTCCCGACAATCTCTCCCCCTCTCCCCCTCCCGACAATCTCTCCCCCTCCCGACAATCTCTCCCGCACGCCCCCTCCCGACAATCTCTCCCGCACGCCCCTCCCGACAATCTCTCCCGCACGCCCCCTCCGACATCTCTCCCGCACGCCCCCTCCCGACAGTCTCTCCCCCTCTCCCCCTCCCGACAATCTCTCCCCCTCTCCCCCTCCCGACAATCTCTCCCGCACGCCCCCTCCCGACAGTCTCTCCCCCTCTCCCCCTCCCGACAATCTCTCTCCATCACCCACTCACTCTCTCCCTCTCATTCTCACTCCCTCTGTGTGTGTGTGTCTGTCACCCACTCTCGCTCTCTCTCTCTCCCCTTCTCCCCTCCCACACTCACACTCTCTTCCTCACTCACTCTCCTTCTCCCCCTCCCACACTCACACTCTCTTCCTCACTCACACTCCTTCTCCCCCTCCCACACTCACACTCTCTTCCCTCACTCACTCTCCTTCTCCCCCTCCCACACTCACACTCTCTTCCCTCACTCACTCTCCTTCTCCCCCTCCCACACTCACACTCTCTCCCTCACTCACACTCCTTCTCCCCCTCACCCTCCCTCACTCACACTCACATCCCACACTCACACTCACATCCCACACTCACACTCCCTCCCTCTCCTCCTCCTCCTCCTCCTCTCCCTCCCTCCCTCTCCCTCACTACTCCTCCTCCTCCTCCTCACTCACACTCTCCTCCCTCACTCACACTCACACCCCCTCACTCACATCCACACTCACACTCCCTCCCTCACATCCCACACTCACACTCACTCCCTCTCTCCTCCCTCCCTCCCTCTCTCCTCCTCCTCCTCCCTCTCTCCTCCTCCTCCTCCTCCTCACTCACTCACTCTTTGGGCCCTGGTGGATTCCAGTTTCCTTGGCTCGGTTCCGTCCGCGATTGACCTCTGACCTCACACCGTCACCCGGCAACCAGACGGCACGTGTGTCGCAGTTTATCCGGTCCA
>NC_090367.1:4599985-4609797 GCF_035084215.1 Heptranchias perlo | reverse complement strand
TGAGTCATCCTGGCCCTGAGCACACCCCCCCCCCCCCCCCCCCCCCCCTCGGCTATTAGACCCTGGGAGTTGTCCTGGGCCTGACGTCACCCTCCGCTATTCAACCATGGGAATTCACATGGGCCCTGACCCCCCCTCAGCTATTCGACCATGGGAGTCATCCTGGCCCTGACATCCCCCTCCGCTATTCTACCATGGGAGTCATCCTAGCCCTGACATCCCCCTCCGCTATTAGACCCTGGGAGTTGTCCTGGCCCTGACATCCCCCTCCACTATTCAACCATGGGAATTCACCTGGCCCTGACCCCCCCTCAGCTATTCGACCATGGGAGTCATCCTGGCCCTGACATCCCCCTCCGCTATTCGACCATGGGAGTCATCCTGGCCCTGACACCACCTCCCTCAGCTATTCGCCCATGGGAGTCATCCTGGCCCTGACCCCCCCTCAGCTATTCGGCCAAGGGTTATCCTGGCCCTGACCCCACTCCCTCCTCTACCCACCCCCCCCCCACCCCCAACACTCCCCCCAGCACACAGGCTCGGAGGCCAATATTCATCCCTCAACCAAAATCACTAAAAACAGACGATCTGGTCTCTTATCGCATTGCTGTTCGTGGGATCTTGCTGTGCACACATTGGCTGCCTGTATTCATTGGCGGTAAAGCGCTTTGGGACGTCCTGAGGCCGTGAAAGGCGCTAGAGAAATGCAAGCCTTGCTTTCTGAACCGTGGGGGAACGAATGTGGCTTGTGAGCCCCCCCCCATCGATTGTCGATTATTGTGTCCCTTTTTACAGGTGTCCGTTTAGACCGCGTGCGGGGAGGACGGCAAAAATATAAGAGACGGTCGGACACACTGAGCACGGCTTACCTGAGCCTGGAGCCCGTCCACTCTGTGAAGAGAATGGGTAAGTCGATCCTGGCAGACCGGGCGGCTGCTCGACCGAGGGGGGATCGAGTAAGTGGCTCTCCCGCACACGGTCGTGATGCATCGCTCCCAACCTGCCCTGGCCCTCTTGGGCCGCTGCTCGTAACAGGCAAACCCAGGGAACTGCGGCTGCCTGGGTCCTGCTGAGGGCAGTCAGACAGCAGCAACTGGCTGATGCGTGACGCGTGACGCGCGACACGTGACGCGCGACGCCTGGAGCGTGGCGGACACGTGCTCGATGCAAAACTCTCCTGAAGGCTCTGACCCCCGCGACCCCGCCACAAGGCAGAGCAGCCGCAACGGCCCACGGAGCACTGGGTCCAGGTTCAGAGCCTGGGCCGCCTGCTGCGATTCGGGTGAGGGGCAGAGGCGGGCGGAGAGAGTGATGGTGCGGGGGGGTGTGGCGGGAATAAATCGCAAGGAGTTTCGGCAGGGGCCGGTGGCAGAGGATTTAATCACTCCCGTCGGCGGCGCCTGCCCCTGACCCGCTAAGTCGGAAAGGGGGGGGGGGGGGACGCGCGATGCCCCACGTGGTCGAATAGCTCGCCTACACTCACTGCCCAGGCCCACGCGTTGAAGAGTGGCGGGTTGGGCGAGGTGCTGGGGAGGGGATGGAGGGTCAGCGCTTTCAGGAGAGAGTGGAGAGGGGGGTGGCGGCAGAGAGGGAAAGGGGCAATCGACGATGGGCTAATCTTTCCCCCCCTCTCCGTCTCTCCGCAGCTACCGCGGTGAACAAGGTAATCTCTCACCTGCTGGCGGCGGAGCCCGAGAAGCTTTACGCCATGCCAGATCCCACCGTGCCCGAGAGCTACCTGAAAGCCGTGACCACCCTCTGTGACCTGGCCGACCGCGAGCTCGTCGTCATCATCGGCTGGGCAAAGCACATCCCAGGTACCCGCCCGTCCACCCGCCCGCCCCCGCTCACTCCCGAACCGCACCCCCCCACCGCTCCGACCCCACTCCAGAGACAGGCTGAAGACAAACACTCACAGCAATTAGAGCGGGGCCTGAGTGAAGAGATGGAGTTTTTCTGGTTGAAGTCACTCAGTTCACAAACAGAGGAAATTCTCAGCACTTTAATAGACCCTTTACCAAAACCACCTGCACAATCTGAACTGTCCTTTATGTCTTAAATATTCACAGTCTCTCTCCCCATGTTTCCTCTCTTACTTGACCCCTGCTCGTCCCTGTCCTGTTCCATTTTTTTAGACCCAAACACTCCCAGGGTACAGCACGGGTTAGATACAGAGTAAAGCTCCCTCTACACTGTCCCATCAAACACTCCCAGGGCAGGTACAGGGTTAGATACAGAGTAAAGCTCCCTCTACACTGTCCCATCAAACACTCCCGGGGCAGGTACAGGGTTAGATACAGAGTAAAGCTCCCTCTACACTGTCCCATCAAACACTCCCGGGGCAGGTACAGGGTTAGATACAGAGTAAAGCTCCCTCTACACTGTCCCATCAAACACTCCCAGGGCAGGTACAGCACGGGTTAGATACAGAGTAAAGCTCCCTCTACACTGTCCCGTCAAACACTCCCAGGGCAGGTACAGCACGGGTTAGATACAGAGTAAAGCTCCCTCTACACTGTCCCATCAAACACTCCCAGGGCAGGTACAGGGTTAGATACAGAGTAAAGCTCCCTCTACACTGTCCCGTCAAACACTCCCAGGGCAGGTACAGCATGGGTTAGATACAGAGTAAAGCTCCCTCTACACTGTCCCATCAAACACTCCCAGGGCAGGTACAGCACGGGTTAGATACAGAGTAAAGCTCCCTCTACACTGTCCCATCAAACACTCCCAGGGCAGGTACAGCACAGGTTAGATACAGAGTAAAGCTCCCTCTACACTGTCCCATCAACACTCCCAGGGCAGGTACAGGGTTAGATACAGAGTAAAGCTCCCTCTACACTGTCCCATCAAACACTCCCAGGGCAGGTACAGCATGGGTTAGATACAGAGTAAAGCTCCCTCTACACTGTCCCGTCAAACACTCCCAGGGCAGGTACAGCACGGGTTAGATACAGAGTAAAGCTCCCTCTACACTGTCCCATCAAACACTCCCAGGACAGGTACAGGGTTAGATACAGAGTAAAGCTCCCTCTACACTGTCCCGTCAAACACTCCCAGGGCAGGTACAGCATGGGTTAGATACAGAGTAAAGCTCCCTCTACACTGTCCCATCAAACACTCCCAGGGCAGGTACAGGGTTAGATACAGAGTAAAGCTCCCTCTACACTGTCCCATCAAACACTCCCAGGGCAGGTACAGCACGGGTTAGATACAGAGTAAAGCTCCCTCTACACTGTCCCGTCAAACACTCCCCGGGGCAGGTACAGGGTTAGATACAGTGTAAAGCTCCCTCTACACTGTCCCGTCAAACACTCCCAGGGCAGGTACAGGGTTAGATACAGAGTAAAGCTCCCTCTACACTGTCCCATCAAACACTCCCCGGGGCAGGTACAGGGTTAGATACAGTGTAAAGCTCCCTCTACACTGTCCCGTCAAACACTCCCAGGGCAGGTACAGGGTTAGATACAGAGTAAAGCTCCCTCTACACTGTCCCGTCAAACACTCCCAGGGCAGGTACAGGGTTAGATACAGAGTAAAGCTCCCTCTACACTGTCCCATCAAACACTCCCAGGGCAGGTACAGGGTTAGATACAGAGTAAAGCTCCCTCTACACTGTCCCGTCAAACACTCCCAGGGCAGGTACAGGGTTAGATACAGAGTAAAGCTCCCTCTACACTGTCCCATCAAACACTCCCCGGGGCAGGTACAGGGTTAGATACAGAGTAAAGCTCCCTCTACACTGTCCCGTCAAACACTCCCAGGGCAGGTACAGGGTTAGATACAGAGTAAAGCTCCCTCTACACTGTCCCATCAAACACTCCCAGGGCAGGTACAGGGTTAGATACAGAGTAAAGCTCCCTCTACACTGTCCCGTCAAACACTCCCAGGGCAGGTACAGGGTTAGATACAGAGTAAAGCTCCCTCTACACTGTC
This sequence comes from Heptranchias perlo, assembly GCF_035084215.1. Lineage (NCBI taxonomy): Eukaryota > Metazoa > Chordata > Chondrichthyes > Hexanchiformes > Hexanchidae > Heptranchias > Heptranchias perlo. Next base: position 4,605,861 of record NC_090367.1, on the reverse strand, counting down.
CCATCAAACACTCCCAGGGCAGGTACAGCACGGGTTCGATACAGAGTAAAGCTCCCTCTACACTGTCCCATCAAACACTCCCAGGGACTCGATACATTTCCCAATCTCACATGAGCTGACTTGTGACCTGCGAGTGAGACGAATCATTAATTGCTGACTGCTGAAGTGTGGGTAATTATTCACATTTTTTGGAACTGGTTTGCAATTTCCCAGAACCAATTGAGCTGTTGGAGGAAACTCTCACCTCACCCAGTGATTAACCCACTGTATCACCTAACCTCCTTCAGCAGAGAGTTCATGCCTCGCCCGAAGTACTCTTGCTGGGGTCCAATTCCAGAGGCACCCGTCAGCACCTCATGCGCATGGCCGCACTTGACTGCGTGAATCTGGACAGAGGTTCTGGACGGACTATTCGACTGTGGAGGCATCACAACCTGACTCAATCTCGTCCACACTCGACCCCGGTGATCAATGATCTGCCCCAAATCGCAACCCCTTTAGCCCAGGGGACTAAGTCCCAAAATCGCGTGCCGACCTGAATTTATTCAACGCGGAACGGGGATGGGGGATTGGAACTTACGACCTTCCCGGGCTGTGCGGCCCGGCGTGAAAGGGTTAGCGGCCCTCGTCACCGACTTCTCTCTCTCTCTCTCTCTCTCGCCCCCTCCCCCACCGCCCCGCTCCGCCTCCCTCTCAGGGTTCTCCTGCCTGTCCCTCGAGGATCAGATGAGTGTGCTGCAGAGCGTGTGGATGGAGGTGCTGATCCTGGGCGTCGTTCACCGCTCGCTGCCCTACGAGGACGAGATCATGTACGCGGAGGACTACGTCATGGACGAGGGCTTCTCCAAGCTGGCCGGCCTGCTGGACCTCAACAGCTGCATCCTGCAGCTGGTGAAGAGGTACAAGGGCATGAAGCTGGAGAAGGAGGAGTTTGTTACTCTGAAGGCCATCGCGCTGGCAAACTCAGGTACGTCTGTCCCACCGGAGGTACCAGAGAGAGAGAGAGAGAGAGAGAGTCCCATTCTAAATGTTTACATCGGCAGTTCGGCACAGAAGCGTGACCTAAAATGGTGGCAACAGGAAGTGCGCCCCGTTACTCCTCCCCCCCGCCTCTTCCGTACCCGGATTTGCCCCCTCCGAAACCTACTGATTCCCCTGCCCACCGATCCTGGCTCCCCTTGATCTCATCAAACCCTTCCACTGGCGGCCGCGCCCTCAGCTGCCTGGGCCCCACGCTCTGGAATTCCCCCCCCCCCACGAACCTCTCCGCCGCACGCTCCCTCTTTAAAACACCCTCCTTAAACCCCACCTCTTCGATCGAGCTTTCTGTCGCCCCCCCTCCCCCCTCCAATATCCCCTTTGGCTCGGCCACCATTTTATCTTCTCCTTCCACTCTGGGATGAGATTTGGGACTTTGTTCCACGTGTTGTCATAATTGAAAAGAGTCTGAATGGGATGGAGGGGCAGAGGGATCTGGGGGTACAGATACACAAATCACTAAAAGTAGTGACGCAGGTTAATAAGGTCACAAAAAAAGCAAATCAAACACTGGGGTTCATTTCTAGAGGGATAGAATTGAAAAGCAGAGAAGTTTTGTTAAACTTGTATCGAACCTTAGTTAGACCACACTTGGAGTATTGTGAACAGTTCTGCTCTCCATATTATAGAAAGGATATAGAGGCATTGGAGAAGGTGCAAAAAAAGATTCACAAGGATGATACCAGGACTGAGAGGTTATAATTTATCAGGAAAGGCTGAACAGACTGGGGCTCTTTTCTCTAGAAGAGAGAAGGCTGAGGGGTGACCTGATCGAGGTCTTTAAAATAATGAAGGGGTTTCGATAGGGTAGACGTAGAGAAGATGTTCCCACTTGTGGGGGGAGACCAGAACTAGGGGGCCATAAATATAAGATAGTCACTGATAAATCCAATTGGGAATTCAGGAGAAACTTCTTTACCCAGAGAGTGGTGAGAATGTGGAACTCGCTCCCACAAGGAGTAGTTGAGGTGAATAATATAGGGGGAAGCTCCATAAACACACACGGGAGAAAGGAATAGAAGGATATGCTGATAGGGAGGGAGGAGGCTCGTTTGGAGCATAAACACCAGCATAGACCTGTTGGGCCGAATGGCCTGTTTCTGTGCTGTTAATTTGATGGGCAAAGAAAAGGAGGAGAGATTCCAAACCACAGGTGAACTCAACGATGCCAGGCTCCCAGCGAGAGGGGGGGGGCGTGCCTAAAGGGAAAGCAGGGATCGGGGGCTAGCGGATGTCCCTCCCACCCCGTGTTTGACCCGATCTCTGTTGCCCGACAGACTCGGCCCACATCGAGGACGTCCAGGCCATCCAGAAGCTGCAGGACCTGCTCCACGAGGCCCTCCTGGAGTACGAGGCAGTCAGGCACCCCGGCGAGCTGCAGAGGGCCGGCAAGCTGCTGATGACCCTCCCTCTTCTCCGCCAGACGGCCAACCGGGCCCAGCAGCACTTCTACAGCCTGAAGGTGGAGGGCAAGGTGCCAATGCACAAGCTGTTCCTGGAGATGCTGGAGGCCATGATGGACTGAGGGGAGGGGAGGCGGGGGGGGGGGTGGAGTGGGCCGGGACGACTCGCTGGGGATTGAGGGGTGGGGTGCGACTCATCGGGGCGGGCCACCAGCAGCGACGGACACACTGGGGGACGGGCTCGCACGGAGAAGGGGCAGCCTCCCCGAGACAGAACACTCGGTCGCTCCCCCTCTCACTGCCCGCCCGCCCCCCCCCCCCTCCTGAATTCGGCCGCAGACCGAGACTGTGCCTTTGCGGGAGAACAGGCTCGATTTGGAAAAGGTTGACTTTTAACGGGTTTTTTTTTGGAAAGGCGGGCTCGCCATCGTTTGGGACGTTATCGACTGAAATCCACAAATCGCTTTGAAAGAGTCTCCCTGACACGGTCGTTTCTAAGGGGGTTGGTAACCTTGTTTCTCCCAGGAGACAGGAGTTACTAGGCCCCGTCCCCTCACTCCCATGTGTCAGGAGTTAAGGCCCGGGCCCATCACTCCCACGTGTCAGGAGTTAAGGCCCGGGCCCCTCACTCCCATGTGTCAGGAGTTACTAGGCCCGGGTCCCTCACTCCCATGTGTCAGGAGTTACTAGGCCCGGGCCCCTCACTCCCATGTGTCAGGAGTTACTAGGCCCGAGCCTCCCACTCCCATGTGTCAGGAGTTAAGGCCCGAGCCCCTCACTCCCATGTGTCAGGAGTTAAGGCCCGGGCCCCTCACTCCCATGTGTCAGGAGTTACTAGGCCCGAGCCTCCCACTCCCATGTGTCAGGAGTTAAGGCCCGAGCCCCTCACTCCCATGTGTCAGGAGTTACTAGGCCCAGGCCTCCCACTCCCATGTGTCAGGAGTTACTAGGCCCAGGCCTCCCACTCCCATGTGTCAGGAGTTAAGGCCCGAGCCCCTCACTCCCATGTGTCAGGAGTTACTAGGCCCAGGCCTCCCACTCCCATGTGTCAGGAGTTAAGGCCCGAGCCCCTCACTCCATGTGTCAGGAGTTACTAGGCCCGAGCCCCTCACTCCCATGTGTCAGGAGTTACTAGGTCCAGGCCTCCCACTCCCATGTGTCAGGAGTTAAGGCCCGGGCCCCTCACTCCCATGTGTCAGGAGTTAAGGCCCGGGCCCCTCACTCCCATGTGTCAGGAGTTAAGGCCCGAGCCCCTCACTCCCATGTGTCAGGAGTTAAGGCCCGGGCCCCTCACTCCCATGTGTCAGGAGTTAAGGCCCGGGCCTCCCACTCCCATGTGTCAGGAGTTAAGGCCCGGGCCCCTCACTCCCATGTGTCAGGAGTTACTAGGCCCAGGCCTCCCACTCCCATGTGTCAGGAGTTACTAGGCCCAGGCCTCCCACTCCCATGTGTCAGGAGTTACTAGGCCCAGGCCTCTCGCTCCCATATGTCAGTAGTTAAGGCCCGAGCCCCTCACTCCCATGTGTCAGGAGTTACTAGGCCTGGGTCCAGGCCTGAGCAGCAAGGCCAGCCTCAGAACCAGGGCCAGTCGTGAGACGGTTTCCACGGGGAGACTGTCGGAACGATGGGAGCGTGCTGCCCGAAACACTGGGAAGAATCAGAGTCTGAGTGACCGTGTGAAGCAGTGTCCCTGAACCGAAGCCCACTGCTCCCTCCTTCCCCTGCAACGGTCCTATTTCGCCCTCTGTTTGGTTTTGGGTGGTGTGCGGAGGGATGTTGGAGCAAAGTACGTACGAGATGGCGGTTAACCAAGTCTAACCCAACCCAAGTTGAAGAAAGAAAGTACCTGCTGATTGACAGCCCGGTCGCCATACACAATGGGCAGGGGGGGGGAGCTGCCTTCCAAATCACAAGAGAGGAGAGAGGCCAGACTAAGCACAGGAAATGTCTGCTTTGAGATACCACTCCCCAAAGACACTCTGGACCCCAGACGATTGGTGTGCGATTAAACTCAAAGATAATATTTTACATATATTTATTTACGTGTATATTTTGAATTTGATTTTAATATTTTAACAATTATGTAAATAAACTGCGTGGTCTCCAAGCACGTATCTCACACGAATGGACGCAGTTTGTGTTGACTGATACCGAGATGGCCCCTCCTCCTCCCACCTCTCCGAATTTTGTTTTTATTAACGAGGGGTGATTTGCGGGACAGATTCCTCGACTCCCCTGGCCTTTTCGGGCCCACCCAGCCTTTCACGGCCCGCGAGCTGTCTTCCCCACTGCAGCCGGCCCCTTCTGTAAACCGCGCTCGCAGTGCAGGCCCTGCCAGGGAGGGGGGGGGGGGAAAGGTGGACAGAACTGGGACTGGAGAAGGTGCAAAACAAGAAGTTTAACAAGGATGATACCGGGACTGAGAGGTCAGGAAAGGCTGAACAGGCTGAGGCTCTTTTCTCTCGGAGAAGGCTGAGGGGTGACCTGAGAGAGGCCTTTAAAATTATGACGGGGTTCGATAGGGTAGACGTAGAGAAGATGTTCCCACTTGTGGGGGAGACCAGAACTAGAGGTCATAAATATAAGATAGTCACTAATAAATCCAATAGGGAATTCAGGAGAAACTTCTTTACCCAGAGAGTGGTGAGAATGTGGAACTCGCTCCCACAAGGAGTAGTTGAGGGGAATAACAGACATTTAAGGGGAAGCTCGATAAACACATGAGGGAGAAAGGAATAGAAGGATATGCTGATAGGGTGAGAGGAAGTAGGGAGGAAGGAGGCTCACATGGAGCTTAAACACTAGCATGGACCAGATGGGCCGAATGGCCTGTTTCTGTGCTGTGAGTTCTATGTAAACAAGTAGCAGCCATCGCATGACAGAAAGCTTGGGTTTTGAAAGCCCGAAAGGGGGGGAAGGGGAGGCACAGAGAGGCACGTTCCTGGGATGGAATATCAGTCAGTCAATGATTCAATCTGTTATGTAACTAGCAGCAGCTGATCAACCGGGATGTCATGGAAATAAACCAGCTGTTACACAAATCACATGGTACAGAGGGGACACGCCCACAGGAACGATGGACGGCATGCCTCACCAATCAGGAGCCTGTCGTTCTTGCTGGGGGGCGTGGGAGTGGAGGGAGTGTTTGCTGTTGTTACTTGGAAACAATCCTGAGTTAAACTCTCCGGAGTGTAATCCGAGGAATCTGCTCCATTTCAGCAAAGCACTGATTCCCGTGGGGGAACGGACAGGCTGGGGGTCCACGCCCACTGGGGGGGGGGGGGAGCGAGGGGGGGGGAGGGGGAGCGGGGGGGGGGAGGGGGGGAGAGGGGGGGGAGAGGGGGGGGGGAGAGGGAGGGGGGAGAGGGGGGGGGAGGGGGAGCGGGGGGGGGGAGGGGGTGGGGAGGGGAGGGGGGGGAGGGGAGGGGGGGGGAG
>NC_090367.1:4532485-4597485 GCF_035084215.1 Heptranchias perlo | reverse complement strand
CCCGCTCCCTTCTGAGACTGCTGATCTCAGCCAGGCCGATGGCACCACTGGCCTCAGCAATGGGGAGGGGAGGGGAGGGGAGGGGAGCAGTGTTGTCAGCAAGATCGATATAGCGCGACTCCTTGCTGGATCAGCGTGTGGGAAGGAATGGCTGCGGCCGCGATGCCTCCCACAGTTGAAGAGCCCGACACGTCACCGTCTCACGGGACCGGGGGGGGGGGGGGGGGTGGAACAAGATTGCATCCCGTGCCTTTCGGAAAGGTGGATGGGACACAACCCCCTCTAAACAAACAAACAGAGAGTCCGGGGTCTTAAAAAAAAAACCAAAATGACCTTTTAATTCATTTTAAATCAACAAGTAACCCGCCCACCCCCCAAACCTTCCCACCCACCGTGACGAGGAGGAGGGGGGGGGGGGGGGGCGGCAGAGTCCGGACCGCCGCCCGGACGGACGGGCCTAAGGTGAGAGGCGTCTTGCCGATCCTGCCCCGCCCTCCCGCGCTGGGCCGCGGTCGCTCGACGACTCAAACGCTGGTCCCGTCCGGCCCGCCCCTGCCCCGCGTGGGCGACGTCTGCAGCGAATTCACCGGCGGGAGCGAACAGCCCCCCTCGGCGGGTAACGGTATCCATTTTAACACCGAGGGGGGCGGGCGGGGGGGGTTATCGATAGCCAATAGGGGCGAGAGAACGGGGTCCGGGAAGCAGCAATTAACGGTCGGGGGAGGGAGGGTGGGTGCGTAGTCCTGCACAGGATGTCGGAGTCCGGGGGGGGGGGGGGGTTGGGAGTGACTGCATTCCCACGACATTCCCCCCGAATCTATCGGCGTTCCCAACTCGAGCGCTCCTCAGCGGTGCCCGAAATGAGAGTCGCTCCCGGCTTTCTGATTGGTCTTGCCACACGATTAGCAGGGGCGCCCCCCACCCTACAAATCGGGTACCGGAACCACGAAAGGCCGCAGAGCGGTGCTCCCCGGCTCTCGCCGCCCCCCCCCGTCTCCATCCGCGAGCAATGCCACAGGAGATTCAACGCTCCGACGGAGAGAGAACTCGCACTTACATAGCGCCCCGTCACATCCTCGGGACTTTGCCGAGCTTTCTGCCCGAATCCCTTTCCCCCAGCCCAATGACGTACGTTCCCAAAATGAAGTCGCCTTTGTTAACATCAATATTAAAAAAAAAACACAGGCCTCTGTAGACAATCGATGACAAGATACTCCTGCACACCACTGACAGTCACAGTCTGAGGGGTGAGGAGACGGGATACAAGACAGTCTAAACCTCATCCTCATTTAGAAGCATGTTGGGAATTCCTTTTGTGATGGGGAATTCTCGGCCAGATTCTGGGCATTTCAAGACTCCTTCGATCACTTCCACCTGAAACCACAAGGGGACAATTTTAGCTCCGTCCTCGTACAGTTTCAAAAAGGACCCAAACACTCTATTTTATTCTGTTGCCTGCGGGAGCCGACTCTCTCTCAGGTTCTGTGGGTGCCCGGTGGTCTCTGGTACCCCGCCCGAAGTGTCAGCTAGTCGACTGCCGAGGGCATCGCGGCCAAATCCGCTCCCCATGTCCACACACAGGCTTCTTCCAATAGAGGTCACAGGATAGGAATCAGGAGTAAAGCTCCCTCTACACTGTCCCGTCAAACACTCCCAGGGCAGGTACAGCACGGGTTAGATACAGAGTAAAGCTCCCTCTACACTGTCCCATCAAACACTCCCAGGGCAGGTACAGCACGGGTTAGATACAGAGTAAAGCTCCCTCCACACTGTCCCATCAAACACTCCCAGGGCAGGTACAGGGTTAGATACAGAGTAAAGCTCCCTCTACACTGTCCCATCAAACACTCCCAGGGCAGGTACAGGGTTAGATACAGAGTAAAGCTCCCTCTACACTGTCCCATCAAACACACCCAGGGCAGGTACAGGGTTAGATACAGAGTAAAGCTCCCTCTACACTGTCCCATCAAACACTCCCAGGGCAGGTACAGGGTTAGATACAGAGTAAAGCTCCCTCTACACTGTCCCGTCAAACACTCCCAGGGCAGGTACAGGGTTAGATACAGAGTAAAGCTCCCTCTACACTGTCCCATCAAACACTCCCAGGGCAGGTACAGGGTTAGATACAGAGTAAAGCTCCCTCTACACTGTCCCGTCAAACACTCCCAGGGCAGGTACAGCACGGGTTAGATACAGAGTAAAGCTCCCTCTACACTGTCCCATCAAACACTCCCAGGGCAGGTACAGGGTTAGATACAGAGTAAAGCTCCCTCTACACTGTCCCGTCAAACACTCCCAGGGCAGGTACAGCACGGGTTAGATACAGAGTAAAGATCCCTCTACAGTGTCCCATTTTGAGTGCAGCAGTTGAGGGAGTGCTGCATTATCAGAGGCACCGTTGAAGAGCCCAGGGTGCTATTGGAAGGGGAGGTTCTCCCGGTGTCCTGGGGCCAACATTCCCGCCTCAACCAACAGCATCAAAACCAGATTAACCGCTCACCGTGTTCACAAAATGGCAGCTGCAGTCGCCCGAGTAACAGCAGCCAGTTCGCCTCGAAAGTAACTCACGGTGGGTGACAGCAGGAGAGATGTGGATATGGAGGCTCGTTCATCCCTACTGCGACAGTGCCACAGCGAGAATCCTGTGGGGGTTTTCCCAGTCGCGACCGGGGCTGTTGACAGGATCTCGATGAAACGCAAGGGTGGGCCTCGCCAAATAACAAGAGGCCTCTCGTCACCGCGACTAGGATTCCAGCAACCCTGGGGGGCGCGAATCCCCTGTTAAAATTATTTTTTTTTTAAAAATCGCACCGAATTTGATCCCGAATCTCGTGGGTATACTGACAGCTCCGAGCCCTACCTCCAGCAGGACGTGATGCACCTTCTGCAGGAAGTCCTCGCTGCTCTGGGATTCTGGCGTCAGCTCCTGGGGCAGGTCATTCCGGTGCCCGATCTGTTTCCGCCCAGAGAAAGGAAAGAACGTGAAGAGCCTTTCCTGGTTCACAGGAAGAGGAGGAGGAGGCCATTCAGCCCCTCGAGTCTGTTCCACCCCTTCAATCGGGTCATGGCTGATCTGTATATTAACTCCATTTACCCGCCTTGGTTCCGGAACCCTTAATCCCCTCACCCAACAAAAATCGATCAATCTCAGTCTTTAAATTTTCCAATTGACCCCCAGCCTCAACAGCTTTTTGGGGGGAGAGAGTTCCAGATTTCCACTCCCCTTTGTGTGAAGAAGTGCTTCCTGACATCACCCCTGAACGGCCCGGCTCTAATTTTAAGGTTCTGCCCCCCTTGTTCTGGACTCCCCCCACCAGAGGAAATAGTTTCTCTCTATCGACCCTATCAAATCCTTTAATCATCTTAAACACCTCGATTAGATCACCCCTTAATCTTCCAAACTCGAGGGAATACAAGCCCGATCTCTGCAACCTGTCCTCGTAATTTAACCCTTTCAGCCCCGGTATCATTCTGGTGAATCTGCACTGCACCCCCTCCAAGGCCGATATATCCTTCCCGAGGGGCAGTGCCCAGGACTGAACGCAGCGTCTCCAGGTGATGGGGTCTGATCAGAGGTTTATATAACTGTTCGGAGCTGGAGAAACTGGGGAAAGGCACTGCCCGAATGGCAGGGGCCCTCAGCCCTGTGACTAGGATTGCAGCAAGTACGATGGTGGGAGGGGAGGACTGTGAAATATATTAAGGTGTGAAAAATCGTCCAGCCATATAAGTCTTATGTGATATCATCCACTTTGGTTGACGTTCTACTTGTCAATGGGAAATGGGCTGAGACCGCGAGGCCCTGGTTCAAATCCTGCAGTGCCACCACTGGCAGCTGGGTGGAATTACAGCGTGACAAGTTTACATAGGCATTTCCCATTATAAATGTGGACGCAGGAATTTATAATAGAAATGTAAGAACAAGTACAGTTTCAATCCAAGTCTTAATGGGGCCCACAGCTCAAAAAGCGAGGGTGACTGGCGACCTCACAGAGACAGGGTCGAAGGACTGTTGGTGTGGCATCCAGAGGACACAGGTTTAAGGTGAAAGAACCACACGGTACAAACTCATCCCTCCAGACCCACACTTGTACGGCCGAGCGTTTCTCCCCCCACACGTTAAACATTTCTCAATCCCCCCCCTCCCAACTGATGCACTTGCTGAAGTTCTAGTCCCAGTCCTGGGGCACATACTCTAGCAAGGAGTCGGCACTTTCAGGAAAGGGGGGGTGGGGGAAATAATTGAGGTTGAGGGCATCATTCAAATCCTGCAGCGCCACCACTGGCAGCTGGGTGGAATTACAGCGTGACAGGTTTACATAGGCATTTCCCATTATAAATGTGGACGCAGGAATTTATAATAGAAATGTAAGAACAAGTACAGTTTTAAAGTACGGACTGAATTACATTACCGTGTGCCCATGTCCAATTATCACCTGCCTATATTCATCGTTCGACGGTAGGCTATGCCACAGGCAATTACTAGTTAAACTAGAAATACTTAACACTTTCTGCTGCGTCAACAAGCGCACTCCACTCCACTTTAGGAATCATTCGAGAGATAAAGTCCTGGTTGAAATCCACATTATTGATTTTTACTTCCGAGGCCTTACGGAGAGAGAGAGAGAGAGGCAAAAAAAAAAAAATCATCAAAATCAGAATTAGGGATTGGTTACAGCGTAGAGTGTCTCTGCCATCTCAAATGTCAGGGGGCAGGAGTTTTAGAGAGGGAGCTCCAGAGAGGAGGGTTAAAGAGGCAGGAGGTTCTGCCACCTGCAGCAGAGTGGGGAGGGGGGAAACGAGGAGAAAGCGCACGACAGGTCAAAGTTGAGGGATCAAACGGCGGGAACTGGGATGCAGAGCTGGAGGAAGCTGTGGAGGTCGGGTGAGCAAGGGAACGATCTGTGAGGACAAAGATTTTCAATGTAATATGTTTGGGGATATTTATAGTATTCCTCCATTTGGCTCAGTCGGTATCACTATTGCCTCTGAGTCAGGAGACTGTGGGTTCGAGTCCCACTCCGGAGACACGAGCACACAAGGCTGGCTGACACTCCCAGTGCTGTACCGAGGGAGTGCTGCACTGGGAGTCTGCCTGTTCAGGTGGATGTTAAAGATTGGAAGAAGAGCAGGGAGTTCTCCCCTGTGCCCTGGGACAATATTTATCCCTCAACCAACACCAACAAAAAACAGATTAACCGGCCACTGATCTCATTTGCCGAGTGTGGGATCTTGCTGTGTAAAATTTAACACTCTACACAACAGTGAGTACAATTCAGAAGTAATTCATTGGCTGTGAAACACTTTGGGATGTCCGGAGGATGGGAAAGGCACTGTAAATATGGAAGGGCTTTCCAGCTATTAAAAACAGCAATTGGAGTTCCTTCTCTTTTATCGAGCAAGTAGGTCTATGTGGTGACAATCGCGGTGGAATTCGATTCCAAGGGTCTGCAAATCACAGGCTGGGCCAGGGTCTGTGCCCCTCACAGTCTGAGCGAGAGGGCAGATGGGCGAGACCGTCTCCAGCCCGCGAGGAGGGGAAGGGAGGGAAGCGGGGAAAAGCGGGGATGGGCAAGAGGGCAGAACTGGAGTTCTGAAACTTTTTAACATAATCCCTCCCTCGCCCGAAGTCGCTGACTCTCTCCGGAGTAGGAGATCCATTGGCAGTCCAGCGCTTCATCCAAGTGATCATTATTGAGTTTAAGTGGGCTCAGACCAGGGGATCCCACCTACGTGCCCTTTTTTTCATATTCGCTGGTTTGTCCTGCTTGAATTTTGAGAGCCTAGATATTTGAAGTGAGCTGTCGGGTGAATCACAAATCGAAACACTAAAAGCTGTTGGTATCGGCAACTGACAACTTAATGGGGGCATGAATTTAAACTTTGAGCATGTTCCACACCTAAAGCTTGGATGCTCCCCACCCAGATGATGAACATCAGCTGGCTATTTAACCACAAGAGGCATCACAGCCAAGCCAACATTCACATACTTTCCAGCAATGGTCACGGGATGGTAATCAGGACATGGCACCCTGGGTGAGTTTAACCCTCCAAAGCACAGGGGGGCACTGTGGCTCAATGATTGTGTTTAACCCTCCCAAACACTGGAGGCGCTGTGGCCCACTATAGGACCTCACTCCAGCCTAGGCTGAGTTTAACCCTCCCAAATACTGGGGGGCGCTGTTGCCCACTGTAGGACTCACTCCAGCCTAGGCTGAGTTTAACCCTCCCAAACACAGGGGGGCGCTGTTGCCCACTATAGGACCCTCACTCCAGCCTAGGCTGAGTTTAACCCTCCCAAACACTGGGGGGCGCTGTTGCCCACTATAGGACCCTCTCTCCAGCCGAGGTGGAGTTAAACCCTCCCAAACACTGGGGGGCGCTGTTGCCCACTATAGGACTCACTCCAGCCTAGGCTGAGTTTAACCCTCCCAAACACTGGGGGGCGCTGTTGCCCACTATAGGACTCACTCCAGCCTAGGCTGAGTTTAACCCTCCCAAACACTGGGGGCGCTGTTGCCCACTATAGGACTCACTCCAGCCTAGGCTGAGTTTAACCCTCCCAAACACTGGGGGGCGCTGTTGCCCACTATAGGACCCTCACTCTGGGCTAGGCTGAGTTTAACCCTCCCAAACACTGGGGGGCGCTGTTGCCCACTATAGGACTCACTCCAGCCGAGGCTGAGTTTAACCCTCCCAAACACTGGGGGCGCTGTTGCCCACTATAGGACCCTCACTCCAGCCTAGGCTGAGTATAACCCTCCCAAACACTGGGGGGCGCTGTTGCCCACTATAGGACCCTCACTCCAGCCTAGGCTGAGTTTAACCCTCCCAAACACTGGGGGGCGCTGTTGCCCACTATAGGCCCCTCACTCCAGCCTAGGCGGAATTAACCCTCCCAAACACTGGGGGGCGCTGTTGCCCACTATAGGACTCACACCAGCCGAGGCTGAGTGTAACCCTCCCAAACACTGGGGGGCGCTGTTGCCCACTATAGGACCCTCACTCCAGCCTAGGCTGAGTTTAACCCTCCCAAAAACTGGGGGGCGCTGTTGCGCACTATAGGACTCACTCCAGCCTAGGCTGAGTTTAACCCTCCCAAACACTGGGGGGCGCTGTTGCCCACTATAGGACTCACTCCAGCCTAGGCTGAGTTTAACCCTCCCAAACACTGGGGGGCGCTGTTGCCCACTATAGGACTCACTCCAGCCGAGGCTGAGTTTAACCCTCCCAAACACTGGGGGGCGCTGTTGCCCACTATAGGACTCACTCCAGCCTTGGCTGTGTTTAACCCTCCCAAACACTGGGGGGCGCTGTTGCCCACTATAGGACTCACTCCAGCCTAGGCTGAGTTTAACCCTCCCAAACACTGGGGGGAGCTGTTGCCCACTATAGGACTCACTCCAGCCTAGGCTGAGTTTAACCCTCCCAAACACTGGGGGCGCTGTTGCCCACTATCGGACTCACTCCAGCCTAGGCTGAGTTTAACCCTCCCAAACATTGGGGGCGCTGTTGCGCACTATAGGACCCTCACTCCAGCCTGGGCTGAGTTTAACCCTCCCAAACACTGGGGGCGCTGTTGCCCACTATAAGACCCTCACTCCAGCCTAGGCTGAGTTTAACCCTCCCAAACACTGGGGGGCGCTGTTGCCCACTATAGGACTCACTCCAGCCTAGGCTGAGTTTAACCCTCCCAAACACTGGGGGGCGCTGTTGCCCACTATAGGACCCTCACTCCAGCCTAGGCTGAGTTTAACCCTCCCAAACACTGGGGGCGCTGTTGCCCACTAAAGGACCCTCACTCCAGCCTAGGCAGAGTTTAACCCTCCCAAACACTGGGGGGCGCTGTTGCCCACTATAGGACTCACTCCAGCCTGGGCTGAGTTTAACCCTCCCAAACACTGGGGGGCGCTGTTGCCCACTATAGGACTCACTCCAGCCTAGACTGAGTTTAACCCTCCCAAACACTGGGGGGCGCTGTTGCCCACTATAGGACTCACTCCAGCCTAGACTGAGTTTAACCCTCCCAAACACTGGGGGGCGCTGTTGCCCACTATAGGACTCACTCCAGCCTGGGCTGAGTTTAACCCTCCCAAACACTGGGGGGCGCTGTTGCCCACTATAGGACTCACTCCAGCCTAGGCTGAGTTTAACCCTCCCAAACACTGGGGGCGCTGTTGCCCACTATCGGACTCACTCCAGCCTAGGCTGAGTTTAACCCTCCCAAACATTGGGGGCACTGTTGCGCACTATAGGACCCTCACTCCAGCCTGGGCTGAGTTTAACCCTCCCAAACACTGGGGGCGCTGTTGCCCACTATAAGACCCTCACTCCAGCCTAGGCTGAGTTTAACCCTCCCAAACACTGGGGGGCGCTGTTGCCCACTATAGGACTCACTCCAGCCTAGGCTGAGTTTAACCCTCCCAAACACTGGGGGGCGCTGTTGCCCACTATAGGACCCTCACTCCAGCCTAGGCTGAGTTTAACCCTCCCAAACACTGGGGGCGCTGTTGCCCACTAAAGGACCCTCACTCCAGCCTAGGCAGAGTTTAACCCTCCCAAACACTGGGGGGCGCTGTTGCCCACTATAGGACTCACTCCAGCCTGGGCTGAGTTTAACCCTCCCAAACACTGGGGGGCGCTGTTGCCCACTATAGGACTCACTCCAGCCTAGACTGAGTTTAACCCTCCCAAACACTGGGGGGCGCTGTTGCCCACTATAGGACTCACTCCAGCCTAGACTGAGTTCAACCCTCCCAAACACTGGGGGGCGCTGTTGCCCACTATAGGACTCACTCCAGCCTGGGCTGAGTTTAACCCTCCCAAACACTGGGGGGCGCTGTTGCCCACTATAGGACTCACTCCAGCCTGGGCTGAGTTTAACCCTCCCAAACACTGGGGGGCGCTGTTGCCCACTATAGGACTCACTCCAGCCTAGACTGAGTTTAACCCTCCCAAACACTGGGGGGCGCTGTTGCCCACTATAGGACTCACTCCAGCCTAGACTGAGTTTAACCCTCCCAAACACTGGGGGGCGCTGTTGCCCACTATAGGACTCACTCCAGCCTAGACTGAGTTTAACCCTCCCAAACACTGGGGGGCGCTGTTGCCCACTATAGGACTCACTCCAGCCTAGGCTGAGTTTAACCCTCCCAAACACTGGGGGGCGCTGTTGCCCACTATAGGACTCACTCCAGCCTAGGCTGAGTTTAACCCTCCCAAACACTGGGGGGCGCTGTTGCCCACTATAGGACTCACTCCAGCCTAGGCTGAGTTTAACCCTCCCAAACACTGGGGGTGCTGTTGCCCACTATAGGACTCACTCCAGCCTGGGCTGAGTTTAACCCTCCCAAACACTGGGGGGCGCTGTTGCCCACTATAGGACTCACTCCAGCCTAGACTGAGTTTAACCCTCCCAAACACTGGGGGGCGCTGTTGCCCACTATAGGACTCACTCCAGCCTAGACTGAGTTTAACCCTCCCAAACACTGGGGGGCGCTGTTGCCCACTATAGGACTCACTCCAGCCTGGGCTGAGTTTAACCCTCCCAAACACTGGGGGGCGCTGTTGCCCACTATAGGACTCACTCCAGCCTAGACTGAGTTTAACCCTCCCAAACACTGGGGGGGCGCTGTTGCCCACTATAGGACTCACTCCAGCCTAGACTGAGTTTAACCCTCCCAAACACTGGGGGGCGCTGTTGCCCACTATAGGACTCACTCCAGCCTAGACTGAGTTTAACCCTCCCAAACACTGGGGGGCGCTGTTGCCAACTATAGGACTCACTCCAGCCTAGGCTGAGTTTAACCCTCCCAAACACTGGGGGGCGCTGTTGCCCACTATAGGACTCACTCCAGCCGAGGCTGAGTTTAACCCTCCCAAACACTGGGGGGGCGCTGTTGCCCACTATAGGACTCACTCCAGCCTAGGCTGAGTTTAACCCTCCCAAACACTGGGGGGCGCTGTTGCCCACTATAGGACTCACTCCAGCCTAGGCTGAGTTTAACCCTCCCAAACACTGGGGGCGCTGTTGCCCACTATAGGACTCACTCCAGCCTGGGCTGAGTTTAACCCTCCCAAACACTGGGGGGCGCTGTTGCCCACTATAGGACTCACTCCAGCCTGGGCTGAGTTTAACCCTCCCAAACACTGGGGGGCGCTGTTGCCCACTATAGGACTCACTCCAGCCTAGACTGAGTTTAACCCTCCCAAACACTGGGGGGCGCTGTTGCCCACTATAGGACTCACTCCAGCCTAGACTGAGTTTAACCCTCCCAAACACTGGGGGGCGCTGTTGCCAACTATAGGACTCACTCCAGCCTAGGCTGAGTTTAACCCTCCCAAACACTGGGGGGCGCTGTTGCCCACTATAGGACTCACTCCAGCCGAGGCTGAGTTTAACCCTCCCAAACACTGGGGGGCGCTGTTGCCCACTATAGGACTCACTCCAGCCGAGGCTGAGTTTAACCCTCCCAAACACTGGGGGGGCGCTGTTGCCCACTATAGGACTCACTCCAGCCTGGGCTGAGTTTAACCCTCCCAAACACTGGGGGCGCTGTTGCCCACTATAAGACCCTCACTCCAGCCTAGGCTGAGTTTAACCCTCCCAAACACTGGGGGGCGCTGTTGCCCACTATAGGACTCACTCCAGCCTAGGCTGAGTTTAACCCTCCCAAACACTGGGGGGCGCTGTTGCCCACTATAGGACCCTCACTCCAGCCTAGGCTGAGTTTAACCCTCCCAAACACTGGGGGCGCTGTTGCCCACTAAAGGACCCTCACTCCAGCCTAGGCAGAGTTTAACCCTCCCAAACACTGGGGGGCGCTGTTGCCCACTATAGGACTCACTCCAGCCTGGGCTGAGTTTAACCCTCCCAAACACTGGGGGGCGCTGTTGCCCACTATAGGACTCACTCCAGCCTAGACTGAGTTTAACCCTCCCAAACACTGGGGGGCGCTGTTGCCCACTATAGGACTCACTCCAGCCTAGACTGAGTTTAACCCTCCCAAACACTGGGGGGCGCTGTTGCCCACTATAGGACTCACTCCAGCCTGGGCTGAGTTTAACCCTCCCAAACACTGGGGGGCGCTGTTGCCCACTATAGGACTCACTCCAGCCTAGGCTGAGTTTAACCCTCCCAAACACTGGGGGCGCTGTTGCCCACTATCGGACTCACTCCAGCCTAGGCTGAGTTTAACCCTCCCAAACATTGGGGGCACTGTTGCGCACTATAGGACCCTCACTCCAGCCTGGGCTGAGTTTAACCCTCCCAAACACTGGGGGCGCTGTTGCCCACTATAAGACCCTCACTCCAGCCTAGGCTGAGTTTAACCCTCCCAAACACTGGGGGGCGCTGTTGCCCACTATAGGACTCACTCCAGCCTAGGCTGAGTTTAACCCTCCCAAACACTGGGGGGCGCTGTTGCCCACTATAGGACCCTCACTCCAGCCTAGGCTGAGTTTAACCCTCCCAAACACTGGGGGGCGCTGTTGCCCACTATAGGACTCACTCCAGCCTAGACTGAGTTTAACCCTCCCAAACACTGGGGGGCGCTGTTGCCAACTATAGGACTAACTCCAGCCTAGGCTGAGTTTAACCCTCCCAAACACTGGGGGGCGCTGTTGCCCACTATAGGACTCACTCCAGCCTAGGCTGAGTTTAACCCTCCCAAACACTGGGGGCGCTGTTGCCCACTATAGGACTCACTCCAGCCTAGACTGAGTTTAACCCTCCCAAACACTGGGGGGCGCTGTTGCCAACTATAGGACTCACTCCAGCCTAGACTGAGTTTAACCCTCCCAAACACTGGGGGGCGCTGTTGCCCACTATAGGACCCTCACTCCAGCCTAGGCTGAGTTGAACCCTCCCAAACACTGGGGGCGCTGTTGCGCACTCCGAACCCAACTAACAGCCCTCCCCGGCTCCCGGGGCCTGCTCTGGGTGTGTGCGTTGCTCGATCCCCCTCCTCTCCCTCGGTATCCCCGGGGCCCGGCCTCCCTCACTCACCCGCAGCAGCAGCGGGAAGCCGCAGCTCACCCCGCGGACATGCGAGCTCAGCAGGTTGTGCGTCAGCAGCTTCATGGCAGCTCGGTCACGGCGGAAATGGCGCTCCGTCCGTCCCTTATCCCCTTCCCCCTGGAGCGCAACAACCCTCAATACGCGTTCCCCCCCCCCCCACCCCGTGTCTCAGCATTGGGGACCTTAGCCCAGCGCACCATTTAAAGGCGCCCTCCCTCCTTCTGTTTGATTGATTCCTAAATAATTCCGGAGCTCTCGCCCGTCGGGGGTGGCGGCCTGCAGGAGCCGCTCGGCCCTGACTCCACTCGGGGTGGAGGCGGCTCGGGCGTGCGGAGCCGTCCCGCCCGACCTGACCCCTCGTTCGGACGGAATTCCTCCTCGGCGCCAAACCCCGGAACCTCCCTCGGGGGGGCCGCGCCTCACAACTTGAGCCGTCTCTCGGAAGTTCCCTCCGTGCCGTTTCACACCGCGCGGAGGGATTTCCTGTACGGGCTGCTCCTGCACACCATCCACTTCCTCGCCCTCGTCTCTCGCCCGGACACGCCCTGGCGTGCCGTCCTGCCGTCCGGCGGAGACGGGGGTCCCCAGTGGGAGGCTCTCTATACGGGGGGTCCTCCCGTGTTAATTTGGGGATCTGGGGTGGAGGGTGTTGCACGGAGCAGTCCCGTGCAATAGGCGGCTACGCCATTTTACGGACACCCAGGCCGCTTGCATTTTCTCCGTTTTCCATTTGTACACTGGGTGTGCGAGACTGCAGCCCCTGTTCCATTATTTGGAAACAATTTTACAACACCAAGTTATAGTCCAACGATTTTATTTTTAATCCCACAAGCTTTCGGGGACTTTCCCCTTCCTCAGGCGGTGTGGAAGTGACAATTTCGAATCCTTCGCATTTTAAGATCACATAACAAAGCCTGGTGATTACTGCCCGTTGCCAAGGCAATCACAGTGAGCAGACAGAAAGGTGTCATCTAAAAGGCCACTGAATATACAACCCCCCCAAAAAAAAGAGACAGAACGAAGACAGTCAATGACCCGTTATATTAAAAACAGATAACATTTGTTCGCTGGTGGGGTTACGTGTAGCGTGACATGAACCCAAGATCCCGGTTGAGGCCGTCCTCATGGGTGCGGAACTTGGCTATCAATTTCTGCTCGACGATTTTGCGTTGTCGTGTGTCTCGAAGGCCGCCTTGGAGAACGCTGACCCGAAGATCGGTGGCTGAATGTCCATGACTGCTGAAGTGTTCCCCGACAGGGAGAGAACCCTCCTGTTTGGCGATTGTTGCGCGGTGTCCGTTCATCCGTTGTCGCAGCGTCTGCATGGTCTCGCCATTATTTGGAGGGGCTGCTCCTCAAGTCCTGGCTGCACTTCAGTCCCACGCTCCTGATCTTTGGCCGCCCGGTGAGGAGGGGGGCGGGCAGGTCGGTGGACGTCCTCGTGGGCCTGCTCCTGGGCCTGTCCAAGGTGGCCATCCACAGGTCCAGGATGCTCGCGGTCCGTGGGGGCGGGCGCTCGGCCTGTCTGCCTCTCTTCCGCGGGTTGCTCCGCGCCCGGGTGACCCTGGAGATGGAGCACGCGGTGTCTGCCGGTACGCTCGAGGCTTTCCGCGACCGTTGAGCACCTCAGGGGCTGGAGTGCATCCTGAACGAGGATAATAAAATTTTGATTTGAACACTTGGTTTTGGTTTGTTTGGTTTTTAGTTCTTAAGCACACCCCACACCCCCACTTCTTATAAAAGGGGGGCCTAATTTGGAAAAAAAAATTACTAAATAATTAGCCTATTTTTATTAGTCGAGGATATTAAGGGTTACAGAACCAAGGGTAGATGGAGTTAAGATACAAATCAGTCATGATCTAATTGAATGGCGGAACAGGCTAGAGGGGCTGAATGGCCTTTCCTATGTTCCAAACGGTGCATGTTTTTGAATCCGATTTTTCTTGAGAACAAAGTTGCATTTTTGATGGAAGGTTTAATTTAAACTCATTAAACTAAGTAATCCGCAGACATGGGGTAAATTCCAACATGTATACTGCCCACACTCAGCTCCATCTCCAACACCTCTCTCGACCCCTCTACTGCTTCTGTGTTGTCAGACTGCTTGTCCAGTTTCTGGTCTTGGATGAGCCTCAGTTTCTTCTAATTACACATTGGGACGACATCGTCTTCAGCCCCCGCCACAAACTTCATAATCTTGCCATATTCCAACCCCCTCCCTGTCCACGGTCTCTCATTAAATCAGACTGTTCACAACCAAGGCGTCCTTTTCGACTCCAAGCTGAGCTGCCGACCCCATGTCGTCTCCAGCGCAAAAGCTGCCGACTTCCACCTCCGTAACGTCGCCAGGCTCCACCCCTCCCTCAGCCCATCTGCTGCTCAATCTCTCATCCATGCTTTTTCACTACCAAACTCAACCATTCCAAAGCTCTCCCGGACGGCCGTCTGTCCTCCACACTCAGCTCACCAAACCTCTGCTGCCTGTATCCTATCCCACACCAAGTCCTGCTCACCTATCACCCCTGTGCTCGTTGGCCTACATTGGCTCCTGGTCCCCCAACGCCTCCCATTTAAAATTTGCTTCCTTGCCCCTCCCTATCTCTGTAACCTCCTCTGGACCTACAACCCTCCGAGAACTCTGCATTCTTCCCACTTTAGCCTCTTATGCACCCCGCACTCCCTTTGTCCTACCACTGGCGGCCGTGCCTTCAGCCGCCTTGGCCCGAAGCTCTGGAATTCCCTCCCTAAACCTCTACCTCCTTTAAAACCCTCTTTAATTAAGCTTTTGGTCAGTGTCCATTTTTGATTACACGTCTGTGAGGCACCCTGGGGTGCTTTTCTACATTCGAGCCGCGGGCGAAATGCAGCTGTTGTTGTTGAGAGGGCAGATGTGGAACTGTGCAGGCTGCATAGTAGACACTGACCATAATGTGATTAATTTGCTAAGTTTCCTTTGTCTTTTGTATGATTTGGGTGTTTATTAGTTGTGTCTCTCAGGGGCACTTTTGTTTGATTTCTTTTTATTTTAGGATGATCACACCGGGGCAACCCAGTGCCTCCTAAATGGGGTTTAGGAGGCACTAGTGTTTGCTAGTGCTGTTGGGGAAGGTTTAAACTAGAGTGGCAGGGGGATGGGAACCTGAGCGGGGAGTCAGAAGAGAATAAAGTTGAGAGCAGCAAGAGAGGGGAAGACCCAGGGGAAATCTACAATACAAATAGTACAAACAGTTGTTCAAGAACAAGTGAAAGGGAAAAGCATAGAGCAGCGGAAAGAAAGTGTACTTTAGGCACGACAGATAAAATAAAAACTAGAAGGCGTAAGGCGATTAACCCAGCATCAAAGCTGTGGCAGGGGGTTGGGAACCTGAGCGGGGAGACAGAGGAAAGCGTGTCAGGAAGGGACAGAAGGTATGGAGTAAAAGGTAAAGTGTTAAAAAAGGAAAAAGCAGGAACTAAGTGTCACAAAACATATTTGAATGTTCTTTATCTGAATGCATGTAGCATTCGTAACAAAATGGACGAGTTAACGGCACAAATAACTACGTATGGGTATGATCTTGTGGCCATTACAGAAACATGGCTACAGGGTGACAACGACTGGGAATTAAATATGCCAGGGTATTTAACAATCAGGAAGGACAGGCAGGAACGAAGGGGAGGTGGGGTGGCTATGTTAATAAAGGAAGGAATCACTGTAATACAGAGAAATGATATTGGGACAAAGGATCAGGATAATGAAACAGTTTGGGTAGAGATAAGGAATAATAAGGGGAAAAAAACACTAATGAGCGTAGTATATAGGCCTCCTAATAGTTGCAGCTCTGCTGGAAGAAGTATTAATCAGGAAATAGTCGGGACATGTAATAAGGGAACAGCTATAATTATGGGGGATTTTAACTATCATATTAACTGGACAAATCAAATTGGACAGGGCAGCCTTGAGGAAGAGTTTATTGAGTGTATTAGGGATGGATTTCTTGAGCAGTATGTAACTGATCCCACAAGGGGGCAGGCAACCTTGGACCTGGTCCAGCATGGCTTTACGAAGGGGAAGTCATGTCTGACAAATTTGCTTGAGTTCTTTGAGGACATAACGTACAGGGTGGATAAAGGGGAACCAGTGGACGTAGTGTATTTAGACTTCCAGAAGGCATTTGACAAGGTGCCACATAAAAGATTATTGCTCAAGATAAAGAATCATTGGATTGGGGGTAATATTCTGGCATGGGTGGAGGATTGGTTATCTAACAGGAAGCAGAGAGTTGGGATAAATGGTTCATTCTCGGACTGGCAACCAGTAGCCAGTGGTGTTCCGCAGGGGTCGGTGCTGGGTCCCCAACTCTTTACGATCTATATTAACGATTTGGAGGAGGGGACCGAGTGTAACATATCAAAGTTTGCAGATGATACAAAGATGGGAGGGAAAGTAGAGAGTGAGGAGGACATAAAAAACCTACAAGGGGATATAGACAGGCTGCACAGATTTGGCAGATGCAATACAATATTGGAACATGTGAGGTTATGCACTATGGCAGGAAAAATCAGAGAGCAAGTTATTATCTTAATGGCGAGAAACTGGAAAGTACTGCAGTACAAAGGGATCTGGGGGTCCGAGTGCAAGAAGATCAAAAAGTTAGTATGCAGGTGCAGCAGGTGATCAAGAAGGCCAACGGAATGTTGGCTTTTATTGCTCGGGGGATAGAATATAAAAACAGGGAGGTATTGCTGCAGTTATATAAGGTATTGGTGAGACTGCACCTGGAATACTGCATACAGTTTTGGTGTCCATACTTGAGAAAAGACATACTTGCTCTCGAGGCAGTACAAAGAAGGTTCACTCGGTTAATCCCGGGGATGAGGGGGTGGACATATGAGGAGAGGTTGAGTAGATTGGGACTCTACTCATTGGAGTTCAGAAGAATGAGAGGCGATCTTATTGAAACATATAAGATTGTGAAGGGGCTTGATCGGGTGGATGCGGTAAGGATGTTCCCAAGGATGGGTGAAACTAGAACTAGGGGGCATAATCTTAGAATAAGGGGCTGCTCTTTCAAAACTGAGATGAGGAGAAACTTCTTCACTCAGAGGGTGGTAGGTCTGTGGAATTTGCTGCCCCAGGAAGCTGTGGAAGCTACATCATTAAATAAATTTAAAACAGAAATCGACAGTTTCCTAGAAGTAAAGGGAATTAGGGGAGCGGGCAGGAAATTGGACATGAATTTAGATTTGAGGTTAGGATCAGATCAGCCATGATCTTATTGAATGGCGGAGCAGGCTCGAGGGGCCGATTGGCCTACTCCTGCTCCTATTTCTTATGTTCTCTTATGTTCTTATGAAAGGGGTAACCCTGCATTGCTGCCTGCCAGAATCGTGGGAGAGATAACTGCAGAATACCCTGTGCCAGGCACTGTGTGTAGCGCGCAGTGCGCATGCTCTGTGCCAGTCACCGCTTGTAGTTTGCAGTGCGCCTGCTCAGTGCCAGTCACTGTAGTTTGCAGTGCGCATGCTCTGTGCCAGTAACTGCTTGTAGTTTGCAGTGCGCCTGCTCTGTGCCAATAACCGCTTGTAGCTTGCAGTGCGCATGCTCTGTGCCAGTCACTGTAGTTTGCAGTGCGCATGCTCTGTGCCAGTAACCGCTTGTAGTTTGCAGTGCGCCTGCTCTGTGCCAGTAACCGCTTGTCGCTTGCAGCGCGCATGCTCTGTGCCAGTCACGGTAGCTTGCAGCGCGCCTGCTCAGTGCCAGTCATCCTGAGCGGGCAACTGTGTGCCGAGTTAGGTTGTGCTCATGCGCGTTGCCAGGGGTGACGGTGTGTGAGTGCGGGGGCGGGAATGGGCCGGGCGCCGGGCGCCTGACGCGCGCGCTCGCAGCGCGGTGAGTGGATAAAAAAGGCGAGGATGAGGCAGCTCCTGGACCAGAGGCTTTGGGGAATCGTGCGCTTCAGCTCACGGCAGATCCACCGCACCACAGCCGCAGCAATGCCCATCCAGGTAAGGGGAGGGAGAGGGGGGCTGTCAGGGGCCCCGGGGGGGGGGGGGCAGAGGTCAAGCTAATGGAGGGTCAGGGTTCATGGTCATCTTCCACTGACCATTAATGGCAGAGCCTCGATCCCCCGCTAATGAGAGGCTCTGGGGCAGGGGAGGAGGGAGTGATCTCCGTCTAACACCAACCACCCCCTCCTCCAAGGCTGTTGGAGTAAGATCCCCCCCCTCCCCCCTCCTCCAAGGCTGTTGGAGTCAGATCCCCCCCCTCCCCCCTCCCCCCTCCTCCAAGGCTGTTGGAGTAAGATCCCCCCCCACACCTCCAAGGCTGTTGGAGTAAGATTCCCCCCCCCCCCCTCCAAGGCTGTTGGAGTAAGATTCCCCCCCCCCCCCCTCCAAGGCTGTTGGAGTAAGATTCCCCCCCCCCCCCCCTCCAAGGCTGTTGGAGTAAGATTCCCCCCCCCTCCAAGGCTGTTGGAGTAAGATTCCCCCCTCCCCACACCTCCAAGGCTGTTGGAGTAAGATTCCCCCCTCCCCACACCTCCAAGGCTGTTGGAGTAAGATTCCCCCCTCCCCACACCTCCAAGGCTGTTGGAGTAAGATTCCCCCCCCCCCCCACCTCCAAGGCTGTTGGAGTAAGATTTCCCCCCCCCCCTCCAAGGCTGTTGGAGTAAGACCCCCCCTCCCCACACCTCCAAGGCTGTTGGAGTAAGATTTCCCCCCCCCCCCCCTCCAAGGCTGTTGGAGTAAGATCCCCCGGGGACTGTCAGTCTCAGGGAGCCAGAGGCAAAGGGATTGATGGAGAATCACTGAAAACAGTCGGAGCTGTGTTTTATCTTCAGGAGTGAGTTGGATCCAGGGTTTGAGTCCGACTCAGTTGGCGGATTGGACTGCTCTGCAAAATTGGGTTTGCTCTTCTAAACGTTTTGCAAATCCTGAAAGCTCCTCCACACTCGAACCCAGAGCTTCTCTTTTGAATCCTTGGTGTCTAGGTACAGTGCTGCAGTCTCCTCTTCAAAAAGACAAGAATTTCTATAGTGCCTTTCACAACCTCGTGACGCCCCAAAGTGCTTCAGGAGTGTTCTGAATAGGGATTAAAAAAAACAAAATTGGAAAACAGAAAATGCCGGGAATACACAGCAAATCTGTTAGTATTTTTAAAAATGTGTGAACAGTGGGTCTTTAACCTTTCTCTCTTGCAGATTGACTGATTTTGGTACTGTCTGTCTTTTATGTTAAATACAGTAAATCCGATTAGATCTCTAGTTTGTCTTAAAATCTCCCTGACATGGGGTTGGTGGGCTCAGATTTTCCACTTGATGTGCATTTTATTTGCTTTGGATGCTTGTCTGCATTTACAGTAAGAAAAAAATAACTTTCATTTGCATCCACCTTTCAGGACGACCCAAAGCGATTTTACAGCCAACTTTTGAAGGGTTGTCACTGTTGTATCTTAGGGCAAATGTGGCAGCCAATTTGCGCACAGCAAGCTCCCGCAAACAGCAACGTGCTAATGACCAGATCGTCTGTGTCGGTGATGTTGGTTGAGGGATAAATATTGGCCCCGGGGACACTGGGGAGAACTCCCCTGCTCTTCGGGATCTTTTACATCCACCTGAGAGGGCGGAGCAGGTAGGTTGCAGGTCTGTGGACATTGGGTGAGGACAGCGACCGGGCTTGGCTGTGATTACTCAACCCCCTCGCAAAAGAATAGTCTCCTGATTCTCGCTGTGTTTGTTTACATGGGAGGAGGAGGAGGAGGAGGGCTGTGTTACTGGAGGACATATCACTGCGAGAGCCTTCGGAAGGGATAAATGGGGATGCTGGAATTAACTTGTTGCATCTCTATTGGGAGAATCTGGTGAATATAGATTTTCGAGCGGAGTTTAGGAGAAAGTGCTTTGTGTGTCATACAGCTGTGTTTGTCACAGTGATCTTTATCTGTGATCTGTATCTAAACCACTGCCTTTATTGACTGTTAAACCAGCACTGACAGCATCACTTACAGGATTACGGAGTGAAGGGATCAGTAATGGGCGGGGGACAGCTGAAGCCCGTTCTTCTGTGTTTCTTTCATAACCCACCCATCCCTCCGTGTCACACTGCACCTTCAGGTGCAAGGGCCTCTCTCTCTTCCGCCTGTCAGCTGTTGGTGGGAAGCTTAGGCAATGGCTCGTTGCTTTGGGCCCGAGCTGACAAAGAGCATTGATGGTCAGCGTGCAGACCGGGGCCTGGCCTTGTGGCCCTGCTCATTCATCAACAGGGGAGCTGGGCTGCTCCTAGAGACCGTGCCCAATATCCTCCCCTCTCCTGAAAGCACTGACTCTTGCTGGGCGACGCTGTCTGGTACCCGGCTCCAACCTTGTGTGAATGTCAGCAGGCTCTTCTACCATGGGGGCTGTCACAGCCGAGCCCGTGCACGGGCTGCTGCCTTTTCTTTCCATCCTCCCATCGCCCAGACGCTGGGAGCAGGTTTGAGACACTCCCGTCCCTGCCAAGTTAAAACAGGTTTAGACCGGCTTTGGGCAGAGTTGCTGGGATCTATTCTTTCCAACACAATGAACATGTTATGTACGTTTGGGAGGGGGGGAAAGAGTTTGAGACGCCTGAAATCTGGAAGTAATTTTCTGTGGGGCATGCTACCATCTAAACTGTACGAGAGAGAGAGATAGATATGAAATGGTGATTTCATGCATTGCCACATTTTGTGTTGCAGAATCAGGGAATAAACTTTTCACAGGAAGCTCTTACAAAATGTCTGGTATTTTTGGAGTGGGTGTGTAAGTGCTTGGCAGCATACTCCAGATAAGACTTGTGTTTGTTTTCATTAAAAAAAAATCTTATCTACAAGTTCATGGTCTGAAATCCTGGATTGTCTTACAGTTCTCCACTTTCCAGTCACCAGCCTGTGCCCTCTGCATTCTTCTGTACCCTCACTAATCCACCATTGCTTACTTTGGAGCATCATAGAATTTTACAGCACAGAAGGAGGCCATACAGTTCCCCCCACCCCAGGCCCTCTCTATGAAAGAGCTCTCCCATTCCTCAGCCCTTTCCCCATGTGCCCTCTCTATGAAAGAGCTCTCTCCTTATTCCCATTCCTCAGCCCTTTCCCCATTGTCCCCTCTCTATGAAAGAGCTCTCCCCTTATTCCCATTCCTCAGCCCTTTCCCCATTCCCCATTGCCCCCTCTCTATGAAAGAGCTCTCTCCTTATTCCCATTCCTCAGCCCTTTCCCCATGTGCCCTCTCTATGAAAGAGCTCTCTCCTTATTCCCATTCCTCAGCCCTTTCCCCATTGTCCCCTCTCTATGAAAGAGCTCTCCCCTTATTCCCATTCCTCAGCCCTTTCCCCATTCCCCATTGCCCCCTCTCTATGAAAGAGCTCTCTCCTTATTCCCATTCCTCAGCCCTTTCCCCATTGTCCCCTCTCTATGAAAGAGCTCTCTCCTTATTCCCATTCCTCAGCCCTTTCCCCATTGTCCCCTCTCTATGAAAGAGCTCTCCCCTTATTCCCATTCCTCAGCCCTTTCCCCATTCCCCATTGCCCCCTCTCTATGAAAGAGCTCTCTCCTTATTCCCATTCCTCAGCCCTTTCCCCATTGTCCCCTCTCTATGAAAGAGCTCTCTCCTTATTCCCATTCCTCAGCCCTTTCCCCATTGCCCCCTCTCTATGAAAGAGCTCTCTCCTTATTCCCATTCCTCAGCCCTTTCCCCATTCCCCATTGCCCCCTCTCTATGAAAGAGCTCTCTCCTTATTCCCATTCCTCAGCCCTTTCCCCATTCCCCATTGCCCCCTCTCTATGAAAGAGCTCTCCCCTTATTCCCATTCCTCAGCCCTTTCCCCATTGCCCCCTCTCTGGGGGAAAACTCTCCCCTTTGTCCCGTTCCCCTGTCCTTTCCGCTGACCGTTTTAATTTCTTTTCCTCATATTTATCCATTTCCCTTTTAAAATCCCTTGTGGATTCTGCTTCTGCTTTTGAAGATGTTGTGAGGACCTGCTGGCTGCTGAACCAACATTTCTGTGCCCTACAAATCGGACATGATCCCAGTTTGATTCCTGGCCTGTGCTGGATTAGCTGGGGCAGCAGCAGTGGAGCCAAGGCCAGTCTCGACAGGCGATGACATATATCATCCTTCCTTCCTTGTGTTGAAATCAAGTCTTGCCACACCATCTCCTACTCTAATGCACTTCCCCCCCACCTCCAGCTCCTCCAAACTGTGCAATCCTGTACTTTGCTCAATCTTTCCCCCCACACCCTTCATAAAATCCCAGCTGGGTGTCAGCAAACCACTACTTCCCTGTTTCTCCCCTGCTGCTCTCGGTGCAGTTGTATCCTGCACTACGGGCCTTAGCTCTTCACCTAGATTTCTCAATTTTAAAAAAAACCCTACACTCTCCTATTTCAGTGCTTAATACTGCTTAGCAGCTCTGTAGTTGAGAATAATCCCCTCGTACATGGATCTGAGCCCAGGTTGAATTTTGGCAGCCATTGTTTCCTGCTTTGTGAAGCCTTCTCTAATCTAGATACCAAACCACCTGGCTGTAATAGAGGGTTGTGTCCCATTGCACAGTGACTGTAGCCCTCCCGATACTGTAACCAGGCTACCAGTCCTGTGTGTGCGTTCAGTGTGGCTCCTTCTTGACGTTTGGTGTGCTTTTGGTGTTGGAAGGCGGCTCCCAGGTGCTGCAAATGCACAGCAGGGCAGTCAGCATTCGAAGAGAGTGCTTCCGTTTTAAAATTCTCATCCTCCTGTTCAAATTCCTCCCATGGCCTCCACCCCTCCCTATCCTTGTGACCTCCTCCGAGAATTCTGCGCTCCTCCAACTCTGGCCTCTTGTGCATCCCCCCACTCCCTTCCCTCCACCATTGGCGGCCGTGCCTTCAGCTGCCTAGGCCCCTGAGCTCTGGAATTCCCTCTCCTCCTTTAAGACGCTCCTTAAAACCTCTTTGACCAAGCTTTTGGTCACTTGTCCTAATATTTCCTTATGCAGCTAGTGTTAACTTTGTCTGGTGACGCTCCTGTGAAGCGCCTTGGAACGTTTTTCTACATTAAAGGCACTGTATAAACACAAGTTGTGGTGTGGGTTGGCGGGAGGGGGTAATCGTTATAATTTCAGCAGTACACCCTTCTCTGCTTTTGTGCTTCTTTTAAACTGCTTGGGGCAGTCCACTGGCCCCCCTGAGGGCCAGCTTAGTGCCACGGAGCGAGGGTCAGATAGTCTGATACAGGCGAGAGCCCACCCGCTTCCATATCGAACAGTAAGAGCGCCAGAGGCCACAGGGTCTCGCAGTAGGGGTGGGCGAATTGG
Organism: Heptranchias perlo; assembly: GCF_035084215.1. Taxonomy (NCBI): domain Eukaryota; kingdom Metazoa; phylum Chordata; class Chondrichthyes; order Hexanchiformes; family Hexanchidae; genus Heptranchias; species Heptranchias perlo. The sequence continues at coordinate 4,574,174 of NC_090367.1, read as the reverse complement.
TTGGGAGTGTCGTTCCTGATTGCCAGCTATAGAGGGCTTTTCCAGTGGGTTGGGCGCCCCTCTGTGCAGAGTTAGGTGGGGAGAGAATGGCTGGGAAAATCTCACCGTGGGGGGAGAAACACTGCTCCGGTGGATTTTATTGCCCCTGTAACTTAAACACATGGGATGATGCCTTGACCGGGTGAGCTTAACGTCCCATATTAAATACTGCGACTTGGACCGCAAGCTCTGTTTTAATCTGTATGCTTTCACAGGTCACCTCGTATCTAACCTGTAGCATGACTGTGTGTAAGAGACTACTTAGTCACACTCGATAACGAGAGTCAATGTTGAATCTGCCCTGGTAAAGGTTTTAGTTTTAATCTTTGCGGTCACTGAGATATTACGCTGGACGGGGATGCAATGTTGAGCAAACAGTGGCTGAGGTTTGTTGAGGGCGGGCAGGTACTGCAGATTAAGATAATTCACCAGTGGCAACTTATTGCTCAAGGACGGGGCTGGGGAGATTGCTCACCCACTCGAGACTCCCAGTCACCCCACCGCAAGATAGTGAGAAGGAAATAAATTTCGATTTACCAGAATTTCCCTCCTGTCGTTCCCACTCTCAAACTGCAATTTTATTTCCGCCTTTGTTTCCAATGTATAGGATGCTGGGTCTCTCTCTCTCTCTCTCTCTCTCGTCTGCTAATTATTATATCTCTATTACAGGAATTTGTGACCTCAGCTGACTTACACAGAACACTACCCTATTGTTCCCTTACTTCAAAGGACCCAGGACGAGGAGTTAGACTGTAAAACCAGTGTTAGCCGTGCCTCAGTGAGCACTCTCGCCTCTGACTTCTGAGTCAGAAGGTCATGGGTTCAAGTCCCACAGAGACTTGAGCTCCATAATCCAGGCCGACACTCCCAGTGCCAGTACTGAGGGAGTGCTGCACTGTCGGAGGTGCCGCCTTTCGGATGAGACGTTAAACCGAGGCCCCGTCTGCCCCTCTCAGGTGGATGTAAAAGATCCCACGGCCACTATTGGAAGAAGAGCAGGGGGAGTTCTCCCCAGTGCCCTGGACAGTGTTTATCCCTCAAACAACACCTGAAAACAGGTTATCTGCTCATTATCACATTGCCGTTTGTGGGATCTTGCTGTGCGCAAATTGGCTGCCGCGTTTCCTACATCACAACAGTGACTACACATCAAAAGTACTTCATTGGCTGTGAAGCACTCAGGGATGTCCTGAGGCCGTGAAAGGCGCTATGTAAATGCAAGTTCTTTTTAAAAGTCTTCAGTGAGCTTTGGAGGAGGGGGGAGTTGGGGGCAGTTTCAGTCCCCCACTTCACAGGAGCGTTACCAGACAAAGTTAACACTAGCCGCATAAGGAAATATTAGGACAAGTGACCAAAAGCTTGGTCAAAGAGGTTTTAAGGAGCGTCTAAAAAGGAGGAGAGAGGGGTTTAGGGAGGGAATTCCAGAGCTTAGGGCCCAGGCAGCTGAAGGCACGGCCGCCAATGGTGGAGCGATTTAAAATCGGGGACGTGCAAGAGGCCAGAATTGGAGGAAGGCAGAGATGTTGTAGGGCTGGAGGAGGTTACGGAGATAGGGAGGGGCGATCCACTTAATTATCAGAAATTGGAACCAAGGACATCGTGCAACCATCCCACAGGTGCAGCCACACCCGGTGACTGGACAGATTTGACATGCTGTAATCGGAGGCCAGCAGTTCTCCTGAGGTTGCATTCCGCCCGTGTAAATCTGTCTCAAATCTTAATTTCTTCGTTTTTTTTTTTCCTTTGCCCTCCCCGAGCTGCTGTGGTTATTCCCTAGCCGAGAACGTGGCCTTCGATTGGGAATCATCTGCCGTGCCTCTTGTTAACTGTTTCTCCCAGTTAAACGTAACCCCTGTAACTACTTGTCTAAGACACTTGTTGCCTCTTGAGATCAACTAACTGGGTAATGGTAATAGACTCTGTGGTGGTACCAGAACAGACCGAACTTGCTTTTTATACAGCACCTTTTGCGAACAAAAAGCACTTCACAGCCCGTCAAGCATCGTCACTGTTTGTAACGTAGGAAAATGCGACAGCCAATTTGCGCACAGCAAGATCCCACAAACAGGAAAGAGATACAAGACCAGATAATCTGTGTTTTGGTTGAGGGATAAATATTGGCCAGGGCATCGGGGTGAACTCCCCTGCTCTTCCTCACAGTCCTGTGGGATCTTTAACATCCACTTGAGCAGACAGATGAGGCCTCGGTTTAACGGTTCATTTGAAAGACGGCACCTCCGACAGTGCAGCACTCCCTCAGCGCTGCACTGCAAGTGTCGGCCTGGATTATGGGCTCAAGTCAGGAGCAGTTTGGGATAGACAGACGTCACCGTGGGTTACTTCACCGAGTAATCCCTGATCCTGCCATTGGACAATTAATAATTTAAAAGGCGAATGGCCTTTATCTCAAGGGGGCTGGAACACCAAGGGCAGGAAATTATGCTTCAGTTGTACAGAACCTTGACCAGGCCCCTTCTGGAGTGCTGCATTCAGGTTTGGGAACCAAATCTCAAGAAAGATGTATTGTTCTTGAGGTGGGAAATAGCACAGATACACCAGAATGATACATGGGCTTAAAGGGGTAAATTATGAGGACAGGTCGCATACACTTAGTTTGTATTCCCTTGAGTGTAGTAGGTTCGAGGGGTGATCTGGTCAAGGCCTTTTTAAATAATAGTGATTCGATGGGGTAGATAGAGAGAAACTCCTTCCTCTGGTGGGGGGAATCCAGAACAAGAGAGCGCAATCTTAAAATTAGAAGCTGGGTCGTTCAGAAGTGAAATCAGGAAGCATTTTTTCGCACAAAAGGGAGTGGAAATCTGGAATTTCCCCCCCCCCCCACAAAAGGCTGTGGATGCTGGGGGACAATTGAAATTTTGAAGACTGAGATCGATAGATCTTTGGGTAAGAAGGGAAATGGAGTTTCAGGTACAGATCAGCCGTGATCTAATAATGAATGGTGGAACCGGGCTCGAGGGGCTGAATGGCCTCCACCTGTTCCTATGTTCTGTGATGCCGCTCCTTGCCCTGGTGTCTGACAGACAACACTTCCCTCACCTCGCGCCTCCAACCTCTTTCTGTCACCTCCCTCGTTTCTCTATTTTTGTCGCTGTTTCTGTGGTCAGTGCTTTCCTCTCTAGTTCTCTCTGAAGACACCACCGCAGGTGGGTTCCTCCCCCCCACTGCTTCACCGTGGTGACTTCTTCACACAAAGGGGAGTGGAAATCTGGAACTCTCTTTTCCCCCAAAAAGCTGTTGAGGCTTGGGGTGGGTGATGGGGTCAATTGAAAATGTCAAAACTGAGATTGATAGGTTTTTGTTAGGCAAGGGTATTAAGGGTTACGGAACCAAGGAGGGTAGATAGAGATGGATCTAATTGAATGGCGGAACAGGCTCGAGGGGTTAGATGGCCCTCTCCTCTTCTGTCTCCTCTTGTTCATTCTCAAGACTCATCTCCCTAAGTCTTCCTTTCCTGCTACAATCTGCAGGCGTTTAAAATCCCAAGTTGACGACGCTCCTTGGTTTACCTTTTCTTGCCTTCTCGTGAAGTGTGGGCCTTGGCCTCTTGCCTGAGTTTCGTATTGCAAGGTCTTTTTAAAAAAAAAAAAAAAATTATTCTCGTGACTTGGGTGTCCAGGCATTTATTGCCCATCCCTAGTTGCCCCTTGAGAAGGTGGTGGTGAGCCGCCTTCTTGAACCGCTGCAGTCCGTGTGGTGACGGTTCTCCCACAGTGCTGTTAGGGAGGGAGTTCCAGGATTTTGACCCAGTGACGATGAAGGAACGGCCGATATATTTCCAAGTCGGGACGGTGTGTGACTCAGAGGTGATGGTGTCGGTCCCATGCACCTGCTGCCCTTGTCCCTCTAGGTGGTGGTGGAGGTTGTGGGTTTGGGAACTAAAGAAGTTAAGGATAGTATTCGATTAAAAGAAGACTAGTAAGCCTGAGTTATAGAAACCAGCAAAGGATGACCAAAAAATTGATACAGGGAGAAAATAGAATGAGAGAGTAAACTAGCAAGAAATATAAAAACACATTGTAAGAGCTTCTACAAGTGTGTAAAAAGGAAGAGAGCAGCAAAAGTAAACATGAAATTCTAATGGGGAATAAGGAAATAGCAGATACGTTAAACAAATATTTTATATCTGTCTTCACAGTAGAAGACACAAAAAACATACCAGAAATAGTGGGGAACCAAGGGGCTAATGAGAGTGAGGAGCTTTAAGTAATATTAGTAAAGAGAATTAATGGGACTTAAAGCCGATAAATCCCCTGGACCTGATGGCCTACACCCTAAGGTTCTAAAAGAGGTGGCTTCAGAGTTAGTGGATGCATTGGTTATGATCTTCTGACATTCCCTAGATTCTAGAATGGTTCCAGCGGATTGGAAGGTAGCAAATGTAACACCACTATTCAAGAAAGGAGGGAGAGAGAAAAAAGGGAACTACAGGCCAGTTAGCCTGACGTCAGTTGTCGGGAAAATGCTGGAATCCATCATTAAGGAAGTGGTTATTAAGGGCACTTAAAACATCATAACATGATTAGGCAGGGTCATTGTGGTTTTATGAAAGGGAAATCATGTTTGGCAAATCCAGTAGAGTTTTTTGAGGATGTAACTAGCAGGGTAGACAAAGAGGAACCAGTGGGTGTAGTATATTTGGATTTTCAAAAGGCATTCGATAAGATGCCACACAAAAGGTTGTTACACAAGATAAGGGCTTATGGGGTTGGGGGTAATGTATTAGCAAGGATAGAGGATTGGTTAACAGACAGAAAACAGAGAGTGGGAATAAACGGGTCATTTTTCAGGTTGGCAGGCTGTAACTAGTGGGGTGCCGCAAGGATCAGTGCTTGGGCCTCAGCTATTTATGATCTATATTAAAGACTTAGATGAAGGGACCGAGTGTAATTTATCCAAGTTTGCTGACGATACAAAGCTGGGTGGGAAAGTAAGCTGTGAGGAGGACACAAGAGTCTGCAAAGGGATATAGACAGGTTAAGTGAGAGGGCAAGAAGATGGCAGATGGAGTATAATGTGGGGAAATGTGAGGTTATTCACTTTGGTAGGAAGAATAGAAAAGCAGAATATTTTTTTAAATGGTGAGAAGCTATTAAATGTTGGTGTTGAGAGAAATTTGGGTGTCCTGGTACAAGAAATATGGAAAATTAACATGCAGGTACAGCAAGCAATTAGAAAAGCAAATGGCATGTTGGCCTTTACTGCAAGGGGGTTGGAGTACAAGAGTATGGAAGTCTTGCTGCAATTGCACAGAGCTTTAGTGAGACCACACCTGGGGAACTGCGTACAGTTTTGGTCTCCTTATCTAGGGAAGGATATAGTTGTCTTAGAGGCAGTGCAACGAAGATTCACTAGATTGATTCCTGGGATGAGAGGGTTGTCCTATGGGGAGAGATTGAGTAGAATGGGCCTATACTCTCTGGAGTTTAGAAGAATGAGAGGTGATCTCATTGAAACGTATAAAATTCTTAGACAGCTTGACAGGGCAGACGCTGAGAGATTGTTTCCCACTGGCTGGAGAGTCTAGAACTAGGGGACATAGTCTCAGGATAAGGGGTCGGCCGTTTAGGACTGAGATGAGGAGGAATTTCTTCACTCAGAGGGTTGTGAATCTTTGGAATTCTCTACCCCAGAGGGCTGTGGAGGCTCAGTCGTTGAGTATATTCAAGGCTGAAATCGATAGATTTTTGGACTCTAAGGGAATCAAGGGATATGGGGATCGGGCGGGAAAGTGGAGTTGAGGTCGAAGATCAGCCTTGATCTTATTAAATGGTGGAGCAGGCTCGAGGGGCCATATGGCCTACTCCTGCTCCTATTTCTTATGAGGTGCTGCCGAAGAAGCCTTGGTGAGTTGCTGCAGTGCATCCCAAAGAAACAACACACTGCAGCCACGGCGTGCTGGTGGGGAGTAGGACCTCATTTACAAAGGGGTTGTAGCTACGTTCATCGTAGGGTGCAGAGCACAAGGAGCTGGCCCTGCATCGGAACAGGGTGCGAGGAGCCAGTGTAAGGGGCCAGGGTCGGCACGGGCTTGAGTCCACTCTGTGTTCTCCAGGTTTCGAGTGCTTTGAATCAGCTCGCAAACGACGGGACGGGGCAGAACAGTGTTGTGACATCTACCCCCAGGAGTGTGACCTGCGGATCAGGCAGGTTGTTCCAGGACTATTCCCTGGAGCCTCCCAGGCGAGATAAACATGTTTGTTGAATGAATCCCCCACTCTGCATCTGTTAATCAACAGGGCAACTTTCCCCCCGCAGCTTTCCCAAAGCGGGTGGCCTTTAATTATATCCGACAGCTCGTTGGCTGCCTATAGGGCTGGAGGCTCCCGTTGCTTGTTAAATCTCCAAATAGCATGGTGCAGAAGGACTAAATTGTGGAGGGATTTGGCGACCTTGATCTGGGAAAGCCCTGCACAAACGGTAAAGGCTCAAAATACCAGCGGGACACCAGCTACACGGCTGTTTACAAAGTTGGGAGTAAGATGGGCAATCAGGTGGGATTTTTCAGCCCAGTCAACATCACTGAAACAGATGATCTGGTCATTATCTCGTTGCTGTTTGCGGGATCTTGCTGTGCGCAAATTGGCTGCCGCGTTTCCTACATTACAACAGTGACTGCACTTCAAAAGTACGTGAAAGGCGCTATATAAATGCAAGTCTGTCTTTTTCTTCAATGTGTTTCTGGAGAGAACGGAGTGAGGGATATGGTGAAAAGATAGGGAGTATTTCCACTGGGGGAGAGAAGGCTAAGAGGCGAATTGATTGAGTTTTTTACGGTCTTGCCCTGTTGACTTTGTTTCCTCTGGTTGGGCAGTCAAGTGACGAGGGGAGCGTCAGTTTAAATCCTCACTGAGAGTGAGGAGATGGTGGTTGGAGCATGGGGTGCTTTGCCACAAGGAGTAGTTGAGGCAGAGACCACTGCACCTTTTTTCAGGGAAAAGTGGGTAAATATTTGCAGCAAAGGAAGATTCGGGGCGATGGGGAGAACACGATGCAGTGGGATTAATTTTGGATTATTCTCGCGAAAGAGACCGATCGGCCAAATGGCCTCCTCCTTCCGTGCAGGAAAAGCCTTTGGGCCTTTGGGTTGAGGGATTTGGTGGGAGGGACAAGGCATGGGACCTAACGGCCTCTTCCTGCTCCTAAAATGTCTCGTGTTTCCCGCTCCAAGCAGAGCGGGGCTTGAACTCGTGTATCTCCCTGCCCCCCCCGGTTTAGGTGTACGTTTCTGCGATTGATCTGTACAGATATGCTGCTGACGCAGATTGTTAACAGAGGCTGCATTTCCCCTCCGACTGTCTGACACCAGCTGCCACCCTGGGTAATGTATGTGTGTGTACACACCCACACACACGGCTGGGAACGTACTGCGAAACTGCCAAAAGTCTGGCTGCTTCCGTCTCTACAACAGGTGGAACTGTCATGAAGCAATCTCTTTTGCACTCTTCTCCTCTGCTTCCCCCCCCTGCCCCATGGAACAACGTGCTCTGTTAGTCCTATACCGCTGTATACAATGAAAATCAAGTTAGCAGCCATCAGAGGAGACCTCTCCCCTTGTGGATAATACAAACCAGCAGGTGATCCTATGTGGAGAGTCCAGGCCTTTTGAGTAGCGGGACGGGATACATTGGTGCTTATGACTAATGTTTAAATCCCTGGTCCCCATTAATTCCCAGATACCTTTTTAGATCCTGGCGTTCTGATCTGTGGTCCAGCCACCAATGAAGCGACAACGAGAAGACCAGCCCTTTCTAAACCTCCAGGCCCACGAAATTCAAACAGGGGCAAACCAGCGAGTGAGGAACATGGAGGCAAATAGGGCTGAGGTGCCTGGGCTTCGTGGGACCGGACTGCCGGGGCTCGATGGGGGAGGAGGCCATGGTTTCAACACCTCTACTCGAGAGATGGGAATAAATTAAAAATAACAGACATGTAGTTGTGACTTAGAATTTTACAGCGCAGAGGGGGCTACTCGACTCATCGTACCTGTGCCCTCTCTCTGAAGGAGCTCTCTCCCTTTAGTCCCTTTCCCCATTCGGCCCATCGTCCCTGATGGCTCTTTCAAAGAGCCGGACTGGCCTCCTCCTGCGATGTAAGGTTCTAATGATAAGTGACTGCCCATCTGCACTGAATGTAGTACCGTCCTGGCATTTGTGTTTTGCTGTGGGAGTGACTCCGAGTGGTGCTTGCGGTAATGACTGGGAGTACGTTTAAAGTGGGTGTCTGAGCATTGACGCGGAGGGTGCTGAGGGGAGAATTGGACCCGTGAGACGCGGGCCAGTGTGTGTGCGCGCTCTCGCGGTGATGTTTTAGGGAGCTGTACGCGCACACAGGGAGCCAGGTGTGTCCTCGAATGTGACCAGTGCGTCAGCCATTGGTGAATTGACCGGTTATGTGTCTGATTTGCCCGAATCACAGGTTGGTGACAAATTGCCTTCTATCGAAGTCCATGAAGGGGACCCCCATACCATCGTCAACATTGCGGACCTCTTCAAGGGAAAGAAGGGTATTCTCATTGGCGTGCCTGGAGCGTTCACACCAGCATGTAGTGAGGTATGGTGCATGTCACTACCATCTCAAGCTCATCGGGCCTTTCTCGTGCCAAACCTTTTCTCTTTTTCCCCCCCCCCACAGAAGCCAGCAGGGCTGGAGCTCCCTGCCAGGTTCCATCTCTCCATTGCTCATGTTTGAGCCGGTATCAACAGGCTATTTGACTGTGAGGGCATCACAGAGCGAGCCTTGTGAGCTCCCGCTTATGCAGCGTCTGTCCCTTCCTCAGAACGTCCCAAAAGGCTTCACAGCCAATGAAGTACTTTGGAAGTCTCTGTTAATGCTGACTGCCAATTTGCGCACAGCAAGATCCCACACATGGCAAATGAGACGACTGTTCCGTTAATCTGTTTTGGTGGTGTTCGTTGACAGGAGAGTGTTGGTCAGATCGCTGGGAGAACCCCTCTGCTCTTCGAATAGACCCCCCCCCCCCGGGATCTTTTTACGGTTAACCTCTCGTTTCAAAGACGGCACCTCCGACAGTGCAGCACTCCCTCAGTACTGCACTGGAGTGTCAGCCAGGATTACGGGCTCAGGTCTCTGGAGTGGGGCTCGAACCCACAACCTTCTGACTCGGAGGCGAGACTGCCACCAACTGAGCCAAGCTGACAGTTCGTGGGGTAGGAGGTGCTGTAGTTGGGAGGGGGTGGATCGAGGGTGCTGTCGTCGTGTGTGTGTGTGATTTTTCCTTGGGGTCGGGAGGACGTAATCCAACTGAGGGGGAGACAGAATGTGGGGAGAGACGGGTAAACCGGGCCCCCATTCGTCCCTTTATAAACCGGGCCAGCTCGGAGTGTTGGATCACAGGATCAGGTACCTTTTTCTTGACTGTAACTCTGGATTTTTCTCTTTACCCAGTCCCACTTGCCGAGCTTTATTAAAAAATACGATGAGCTGACGAAAAAGGGAATTGAAATCATCGCCTGCATCGCGGTCAATGACGCTTTCGTGATGAAAGCTTGGGGTAAGGACCAGAAGGCCGAGGGGAAGGTGAGTGAGAGTGACTCCGCGATCAGAAAACAACCAACCAGCTCCTTGCCAACAGGACAGTGTCTGGGGGGTTACTGGCTGTCTGATTATCAGACGGGACAGTGTCTGGGGTGTTACTGTCTCTCCGTTCTAACAGACGGGACAGTATCTGGGGTGTTACTGGCTGTCTGATTATCAGACGGGACAGTGTCTGGGGGGGTTACTGGCCGTCTGATTATCAGACGGGACAGTGTCTGGGGGGGTTACTGGCTGTTCGACTATCAGACGGGACAGTGTCTGGGGGGTTACTGGCTCTCCGTTCTAACAGACGGGACAGTGTCTGGGGGGTGACTGGCTGTCTGATTATCAGACGGGACAGTGTCTGGGGGGGTTACTGGCTGTTCGACTATCAGACGGGACAGTGTCTGGGGGGTTACTGGCTCTCCGTTCTAACAGACGGGACAGTGTCTGGGGGGTGACTGGCTGTCCAACTATCAGACAGGACAGTGTCCGGGGGTGACTGGCTGTTCGACTATCAGACGGGACAGTGTCTGGGGGGTGACTGGCTGTCTGATTATCAGACGGGACAGTGTCTGGGGGGGTGACTGGCTGTTCGACTATCAGACGGGACAGTGTCTGGGGGGTGACTGGCTGTCTGATTATCAGACGGGACAGTGTCTGGGGGGGTTACTGGCTGTTCGACTATCAGACGGGACAGTGTCTGAGGGGTTACTGGCTCTCCGTTCTAACAGACGGGACGGCACTCACTGCTGTAACTCTCCAACTCGAGTATGTTTATCTCCCCGAGCCGTCTATATAAAATTTACCGTGCTAATATTTGGCAGCACCCACCCAGGGCACTCCCACTGCTTTACTTGACTTTGTATCTCCTCTCACGCCCTAGTGTGTTTAACCTTTACTGACTGCAATCACTTTATCTCCACTTGTTGTGTGTGGAAAGGGCTGGGATTGAGAAACGCAGCCTGAACAAACGGCCCCTGTAATCTGGATCGAGGGGAGACGCTGTGTCACCCTCCCAGCACCTGCAGGACGCTGGGTGACACATTGGCAGGAGGGTTCGGATGGAGGCCCGATTCTGGGCTGGTGCAGTGGGATCCTCATCAGACGGATCGGATTTTGAGGAGGACTCTCCGGAGGACTCTCCTGATACCTGTTCAATTGAGGGTTGTGACCAATATCTACAGCTGACAGTAATGAGAGGGGGAGGTCCTGGAATTCAGACCCGGGGCGCCCCTCTCTACAGTGAGAGCCCCTTCACCTTCCCAACCAACTGCACTGTGATAATACATCCATGTCTGCTTGCTGCATCAGCCTTAAACCCACTCAAACCCTGATCTCTGATGGTTTGGTCGGTAAATACGCTGTCCAGGATGGAACAGGGCAAGCAGATCCCAGACTGCTCCCCGATCTATGCTGAGTTTGATCCCCCTCTGCCAGGGTGGTGTGAGGGCCGCTACGGTTGGCCTCTGCCTCTCCCGGGCTAGGAATGGAAAGATCCTCAAGCATCCCTGCTCCTGTTAGCTCTCCGACCGCCCACACTGGACGGAGTGTGCGACCGCTGATGGCAGGTGTGGGGTGGGCTTGGCCGCGATGCAGTCCGTGGTCGAATAGCCCGCTGGCACTCTCTCTCTGTTCTCTCACCTGGCCAATTGAGGGGGGGGTGGGGGAGCAGGAGAAGAGAGTGTGACCATATCTCCAGCTGTTCCCTGATGATCTGTCTTCCCTGAGCTGGGAGCAGTGAAGTCTTACAGGCCTGTCTCGGAACTGAAATCACAATGTGTTCGGTAAAAGCCATCACCCACTCGCCCCCCCCGCCCCCCCCGACCCCTCCTCCCCCCTCCCTCCCCCCTCCCCCCCCCCCCCCCCCCCCCCCCGCCCCCCCCCCCCCCCCGCCCCCCCCCCGTCGATCACTGAAAGTTCCAGGACACTGTCCTTTAACCAACCTTATCTGTGCCTCCTCCTTTCAGCTCCCTCCTCATCTTTCCCTTTCCCAAATCAGGATGGTTGTTAACTGTAATAACCTCATGGGGGGGGGGGGGTAAATCCTCCTCCTCCTCCTCCCTCAAACATTAAAGGTCCAAGTCTCATCCCACATCCACCCACCCCCTCGTTTTCCACCCCCCCCCCCCCCCCCCCCCCGTTACCTCACCCGAGCGGCCACCGTTTACGTGCGAGCCGCGACAGTGGAGTGTTGGCGGCCTATTCGACTACAGGGGGCATCGCCTGGGCACGAGTACCCTTCCCAGCAGGGGGGGGCTCAACGGGTAACGATCAGGAGCACGAACTCTGGCTGGTCTCAGTTCGTATCCCCCTGCTCCTGCTGCGCCCCCCCCACCCAGCCGTAGTGTCCCAAATGCCAACTGCGCAACGACGGGGGGTGGAGGGAGGTTCTGAAGCAGGATCTCTGGCGCTTCGGTTGGTCCGGGTGTGGTTGCAGGGGGGCTAATATTTGTTTGCCGTCTCTCTTCACAGGTGAGGATGCTGGCGGACCCCAGCGGAAACTTTGCAAGGGTGAGTAGCAAACATCCCCCCCCCCCTCTGGCTCCTTGTTCGTTAAGTGTGGACGGTGGGATCCTTTGTCAGCAACACGTACGCCAACCTGCCCGGTGTACTGTGCTTTCGAGAGAGACCCAGACCCAAGTGCAGGACACCACCGAGGTTCAAGGGGAGGGGGGGTGGTGTGACCGATAGAGAAGTGGTGGTTAGGTGAGACCAAGCTCGGGTTTAAGAGGTCCTGGGTCAGAGTGGGAGATGAAATCAGAAACTCTTCACATCAATACACGGAGAGCACAGAACATCGGGAGGGGGATTGGAACTCAGGAGAAGAGTTAGAGGAGCATTGACCAGATTAAAATGGAGATGGAGATGACCGGGGGAAGACCCACTGTCATTACCTCTCTGCCTTTCCTGTGTTTTTGCACTGCTAGGAGGGGAATCAAGTGGATGCCGTATTTGAAGCAGGACGATCGAGGGTTACGCGAAAGAGAGCAGGGCAGTGAGATTCGATTTGGATTGGTGTAGCACAGCCACAAAGGGCTGAATGGTCTCCTGTGCTGTAAAACCTCTATGGTTGCATGGAAGGCGGGGTCAAATGAGCTGTTCCTGAGATGGCGGCAGCAGGAAGAGAAGGGAAGTGGGGTCTCTCTGGGATCGACATGCAGCAGGCGCAGTGGTCGGATACCTGAGCCTCTGATCGATCGGCCAGCCTGGCTCGCCGATGGGATCTGAGGGGCCAGACCCTGTCGCTGGGAGCTGGGATCCCTCGGCTGCAGATTACCCCCACGGGTCAGCTGGACAAACAGCGAGAAGCTGGCGGGTCATTCAGCCGGGCAGCGGCCTGAACCGCCACAAACCGCGGGCGTCTTCCCCCTCCAGCCACTCGAAAAGGATTCACGAGCCCGCAGCCTGCACGGAATCCCATGGCCGACACCGGAGACCACGAGCCCTGCCGGTGAGAAACTACATGCCAGGTGTGGAGAGCGTGCACTCCCCCTGCCTCTCGCGCTCCCCCCTCCCTCCCCAATAGGGACACGCTGCACGGAGAGTCCCTGAGTGGAATGAGACAAGAGCCCAGACTGACAGTTCTCATCCCCCTCGTTTTCTGCCCCCGCCCCCCCACTGTTTCGGGGCACTACTGGAGCTCAAACGATGCGGACGGATCAGCCCTGACCATCTTCCAGCTGCTCCTGTTTGGGGCTTGTCGGCTGATCTGGATGTGAGTGGGACGAATCCCAGTAAACCTCGCCCCAGTGACAGGCCTCCCCCACTCGTTAAGGAGCCAGGCTGCTGGTCAACCAGCAGAGCCCTGGAGTACTGTGGACCCGAGGCTGGTATTGGGTTCCTGACTGCTCCAATATCCTATCAGCTGCTTGTATCCAAGTCCAAACCAGAGTGTCCTCTCTCTCTTCTCCCCTCTCCCACCAGCGGGCGATCCCAGATTGAATTGATTTCAGGCTGTGCCTGTTCAGGTTTGGGGCAGGTGCCCCTCCCTTCGTGCAGGGGGGAGATCGCCTGCCTCTCACACCGACCCACGCATTAACCTTTCCTCCCTCTCTGCAGGCTGTGGATCTCGTGCTGGACAAGGAGCAGTTAGTGGCTGCACTGGGAAACAAGAGGTGTAAGAGGTACGATAGAACCCACACTTTGTATTTTATTCTGTGCATCAGTTTTTGGGGGTCTGAGATGTGGGAGACAATGCCCAGGGCACATTCCTTCCCATCCCTCCTCTGGCTAGCCTTCCAAGGTGGTGGTGGGGTCTTCATAGAGATTTTGTTTTTAAAACTGCATGGCTTCCCAGGCCACTTTAGTGGGCGTTGAGCTAACCAGGTGTAGGAGTGCCAGGCTTCTGTACTGTACCTGCCCTGGGAGTGTAACCAGACGGTGACCAGGAGTGGTGTTCTTATGGTCTTTCTCCCCCTACCTACACACACCTAAAGGTAATGAGGCACTTGTTCTGTACCTGCCCTGGGAATGTTTGATGGGACAGTGTAGAGGGAGCTTTACTCTGTATCTAACCCTGTACCTGCCCCGGGAGTGTTTGATGGGACAGTGTAGAGGGAGCTTTACTCTGTATCTAACGTGTGCTGTACCTGCCCTGGGAGTGTTTGATGGGACAGTGTAGAGGGAGCTTTACTCTGTATCTAACCCGTGCTGTACCTGCCCTGGGAGTGTTTGACGGGACAGTGTAGAGGGAGCTTTACTCTGTATCTAACCCGTGCTGTACCTGCCCTGGGAGTGTTTGACGGGACAGTGTAGAGGGAGCTTTACTCTGTATCTAACCCTGTACCTGCCCTGGGAGAGTTTGATGGGACAGTGTAGAGGGAGCTTTACTCTGTATCTAACCCGTGCTGTACCTGCCCTGGGAGTGTTTGATGGGACAGTGTAGAGGGAGCTTTACTCTGTATCTAACCCTGTACCTGCCCTGGGAGTGTTTGACGGGACAGTGTAGAGGGAGCTTTACTCTGTATCTAACCCTGTACCTGCCCTGGGAGTGTTTGATGGGACAGTGTAGAGGGAGCTTTACTCTGTATCTAACCCTGTACCTGCCCTGGGAGTGTTTGATGGGACAGTGTAGAGGGAGCTTTACTCTGTATCTAACCCTGTACCTGCCCTGGGAGTGTTTGATGGGACAGTGTAGAGGGAGCTTTACTCTGTATCTAACCCTGTACCTGCCCCGGGAGTGTTTAATTCTGGCACTCGGTGCCCAAATGAAAGTGCTGGAGAATGGAACGAACGTCCTGGTCTTGAATAATCTAAAACTCACAGTACGTTGAGCAGGGCTGTTTTTTTCTCTCTCTCTCAGATTTGCAATGGTGATTGAGGATGGTGTTGTGAAGAAGCTGAATGTGGAACCAGACGGAACAGGAGTGACCTGCAGTCTGGCTGCTCACGTCTCCCCACTAATCTGAACAGGCCCCAGCAGCTGGTTTCAAAACATGCAGCCAGCAGTGACTGGCTGCTCGACTGTGGGAGTCTAACCTTGCGTGATATCGGGTTATACTCAGCATAATAAAAGTATTTTAACTGGATGGGCTCTGCATCTTCTTCCTTTGTGTACTGATGTGAGCAGTTCCAGCAGGCCCCTGGTTACTGTGCCGATAACCTCTCCTCATGCCCCCCTCCCTCGTTGTACCAGTCTGCCCTCAACATGCCCCCCCTCGTTGTACCAGTCTGCCCTCGGCGTGCCCACCCCCCCCTCGTTGCACCAGTCTGTCCTCAATCTCTGTGAGGGATGGACAGTCAGCTAACAGCAGGATAATGGGCAGTAGCTGAAGGGGCTTCTCACTGCACCCCCCCCTCTCACTAACATTGATCACAAACCTCAATTGTACAGTTATCAAGAGCCCCCCCTCCCCAATCTGGTCCCTCTGAAGAGGGACCCACTGCACCAGCCCAGAATCGGGCCTCCATCCGAACCCTCCTGCCAATGTGTCACCCAGCGTCCTGCAGGTGCTGGGAGGGTGACACAGCGTCTCCCCTCGATCCAGATTACAGGGGCCGTTTGTTCTGGCTGCGTTTCTCAGTGTTAGTCCTTTCAACACACAACAAGTGGAGATAAAGTGATTGCAGTCAGTAAAGGTTAAACACACTAGGGCGTGAGAGGAGATACAAAGTCAAGTAAAGCAGTGGGAGTGCCCTGGGTGGGTGCAGCCAAATATTAGCACGGTAAATTTCATATAGACGGCTCGGGGAGATAAACATAAGAAATAGGAGCAGGAGTAGGCTCGGCGGGTAGCACACTCGTCTCTGGGTCTGAAGGTTTGAGCCCCACTCCAGCAGAGTATTGAGGGAGTGTTGCGATGTTGGAGATTCCATCTTTCAGATGAGATGTTAAGACAATGCCCTGTTAAAAAGACCCCAGGATACGAATCACAGAGTAGAGAAGTATTCCCGGTGTCCTAACTAACCGTCTTCCCTTAACAAACACTGCCCAAAACAGATCATTCGTCTGGTTTGCAATTTGTGGGATCTTGCTGTGCGCAAATTGGCCGACACAGTCAAAAGTACTTCATGGAGCGCGAGGCGTCTCCGGACATCCTGAGGGTGTGAAAAGCTCGCTCCGCGTGGGAGATCTTTCTCCCTCGTGACCGCGCACTTCGCCTGCTAACTCAGCACGGAGCGGGGATCAAACCTCCCTCTGTAAGGCTCAGAAGGACAGTAGTGACGCCATGACCCACTTGGCCTTTCTCTGTGACATAGTGGCTGCCCCTCTCGGCGACAAACAATGGAATGTGATACAGTAAGGCCTGATCTTTGGGGGGGGGCCTTCTGCGAGGAAGGGGTGTGGGTCGTTCGAGCACAATCTGAAAGCCCTGCGCCAGACCTGTGTCCTGCTGCCCCTGGTAGTTTAATCAGGATTTAGTACTGCTCAGCGTGCAGCAGGACAAATTATTCAACAATGGGAGGTGCAGGATAGGCCAAGGTCTGGATGAATCCTATCCGAACTCACCCAGGAAGGGGTTACGTGCAGATCTCCAAGCTGATTTTGGGTGTGGTTTCGGAGACAGACATCGGACATAAACCAAGAGTCATGGGTAACGGCTGTAAAAGAAATATATAGCGAGTTTGGAATTAGTTTCTCTCCTCGCTCCCAGTCAGGGAAAATTGTTAAGACAGAACTGTGCTGGGAGGGGTATATGTAATCTCTCCCTCCTGCCCCCCTACCCTGAAGGTGCTATTCCGCTGGAGCCTCACCCGTATGTGAGCTTACAGCCTAGCTGGTGAATCTTGGCCGGCTATTGAACCGCGGGGGTCATCGCAGCCCAGCCCAATCTTGTCCTCACCCAACATTCCACAGTCGTCAGCGAAAAAGAGCAGGAACTCGCTGAACGTTTCTCTCCCTATCCCTGGGGCGTCGAGACTGGCCTTGGCTCTGCTACTGCTGCCCCAGCTATCTCAGCACGGACCGGGGGGCTAAGGGGAAAGAGAGAGACGGCACAGGGGCGATGGGCCGAATGGGGAAAGGGCAGGGGAATGGAACTAGGGGAAGGGAGAGGGCACAGGGGCGATGGGCCGAATGGGGAAAGGGCAGGGGAATGGAATTAAGGGGAGAGAGAAAGAGCAGGGGGGCGATGGGCCGAATGGGGAAAGGGCAGGGGAATGGAACTAAGGGGAGAGAGAGAGAGCAGGGGGGCGATGGGCCGAATGGGGAAAGGGCAGGGGAATGGAACTAAGGGGAGAGAGAGAGAGGGCACAGGGGCGATGGGCCGAATGGGGAAAGGGCAGGGGAATGGAACTAGGGGAAGGGAGAGGGCACAGGGGCGATGGGCCGAATGGGGAAAGGGCAGGGGAATGGAATTAAGGAGAGAGAGGGCACGGGGGCGATGGGCCGAATGGGGAAAGGGCAGGGGAATGGAATTAAGGAGAGAGAGGGCACGGGGGCGATGGGCCGAATGGGGAAAGGGCAGGGGAATGGAACTAGGGGAAGGGAGAGGGCACAGGGGCGATGGGCCGAATGGGGAAAAGGCAGGGGAATGGAATTAAGGAGAGAGAGGGCACGGGGGCGATGGGCCGAATGGGGAAAGGGCAGGGGAATGGAACTAAGGGGAGAGAGAGCACAGGGGCGATGGGCCGAATGGGGAAAGGGCAGGGGAATGGAACTAAGGGGAGAGAGAGAGAGCACGGGGGCGATGGGCTGAATGGGGAAAGGGCAGGGGAATGGAATTAAGGGGAGAGAGAGAGAGCACGGGGGCGATGGGCCGAATGGGGAAAGGGCAGGGGAATGGAACTAAGGGGAGAGAGAGAGCACGGGGGCGATGGGCCGAATGGGGAAAGGGCAGGGGAATGGAATTAAGGGGGGAGAGAGAGCACGGGGGCGATGGGCCGAATGGGGAAAGGGCAGGGGGATGGAACTAAGGGGAGAGAGAGAGCATGGGGGCGATGGGCCGAATGGGGAAAGGGCAGGGGAATGGAACTAAGGGGAGAGAGAGAGAGCACGGGGGCGATGGGCCGAATGGGGAAAGGGCAGGGGAATGGAATTAAGGGGGGAGAGAGAGAGCACGGGGGCGATGGGCCGAATGGGGAAAGGGCAGAGGAATGGAACTAAGGGGAGAGAGAGAGCACGGGGGCGATGGGCCGAATGGGGAAAGGGCAGGGGAATGGAATTAAGGGGGGAGAGAGAGGGCACGGGGGCGATGGGCCGAATGGGGAAAGGGCAGAGGAATGGAACTAAGGGGAGAGAGAGAGCACGGGGGCGATGGGCCAAATGGGGAAAGGGCAGGGGAATGGAACTAAGGGACGAGCTATTTCACAGAGAGCTCGGGGGCGATGGGCCGAATGGCCTCTTTCAGTGCTGTAAAATCCTATGATGTTCCGAAATAAACAATGGTGGATTAGTGAGGGTACAGAACAATGATGAGGGGGCAGAGGCTGGTGAATGGGATGGATGACCAAAAGTCCTCGGACCAAAAGTGAGGGCAGATAACTAATGGGGTGAATTCACAGAGCGGACGATGCTGAGCCCAAGTCTCTCCTTTCTGTTCCCCAATTATCGTTTCCTAAGGTCTGTGCTCCTCCTGCTGGTTAGAGGAGGTGGTGCAAGCTGACTCTGGTATGAACGCAGACTTCAGCTGCACAATTGTGTCAGGAAAGTGCAGACTCTTAATCAGACAGATGCAGCAGCAATTCATTTCGAGCCGTGTCCCACCATCGGCAAATGAAAGGGATGAACAGTTCATGTGTTTTTAGATGGTGTTGTTCGATGGAGGAATGTTGTCCAGGGCACCGGGAGAATTCCCTGCTCTTCAATCGGTGCCATGGAATCCTTAACATCCACCGAAACAGGGGCAGCGCGGCCTGGTTTGAACTGGAAAGACGGCGCCTCTGCCAGTGCGGCACTCCCTCAGGACTGCACTGGATTGTCGGCCTAGACCGCGCTCGACTCCTGCAGCGGGGCTCGAACTCACAACCTTCTGACTGAGGCGGGCGTGCGACAGACTGAACCATGCCGACATCGATGGAGCATCTTATTACATCTCAGTATGGCCGAAAGCTCTTGACGTCCAGTGAATGACTTTCTGAAGTGCAGCTCCTTGTCTGTAAGGCAGGAAGACCTTTCCACCGGAGACGGTGAAAGGTGGGCTCCTGGAACTGCTCCCACCCTGTGTGCGAGGACCCAGAGTCCGAACACAAACACAAACACAGTCAGGCCTCAGAATAGAAACATAGATTTTATTGGAAAAAAAATCCATACCGGAAAGAATCTGGATTATGAAACTTCTCAATGAAACACCGATGTAAATTGGAGATCAAAAAGTTTAAAAAGTGCAGAATTTGCGAGAGGTAAAAAGCCAGCCAGAAAAGAGTGAACAAGGCCCCGTGTACCAGCCCTTCACTGAGCTACTGGTCCCAGCCACTGAGCAGCGCCCTGCAGCCACACGCAGGGTTAATGACACTGCCATTGTGTGATTCAGATCAAAAACTCGACAAATAACGACAAGCTCACACTCGCAGTTCAACTGGACCCGCACTGAAAATGGCCCAGAACGTTTTGGTCTCGAGACTAAACGCTAAGAAGAGATAATAACACTGGGTTTAACTCTCCGATTCCGGATTGCAACCAAAGTCCTTTCGACATGACCCTTCTCCCCTATGTTTCCCTCAGTGCCCTGCTCTGGTAGCACCGTAGCAGAGCAGTGACCTGCTCACCGACAGCAACACATGGAACAAAGGTTGTAGAGTTAGCCAGCATCCCGAGAACCAAATACTCAAAGCTGACCACCCAGGGGCCACTGGGACCAGCAGAAAGCTCCCTTCCCCCATGCCTTCCAGTTTCAGAGTGAGGAGGTGACAGGCAAAGCTTGCACTGAATGGTTGGGGCTGGACGAGACAGCAGCAGGTTGGGAGGAGTTGCTCGTGTCCTAACTCGCCCCGAGTCCCGTTCCCCCATCACCCCCCTGTGCTCGCTGACCGACACTGGCTCCCGGTCCAGGAACGCCTCGATTTTAAAATTCTCATCCTTGTTTACAAATCCCTCCACGGAGAGGGACGGGTCCGAGGCGAGGCGGGTCCGAGGCGAGGCGGGTCCGAGGCGAGGCGGGTCCGAGGCGAGGCCTGTTCGAGGCGAGGCGGGTCCGAGGCGAGGCGGGTCGAGGCGAGGCGGGTCGAGGCGAGGCCTGTTCGAGGCGAGGCGGGTCCGAGGCGAGGCGGGTCCGAGGCGAGGCGGGTCCGAGGCGAGGCGGGTCGAGGCGAGGCGGGTCCGAGGCGAGGCGGGTCCGAGGGGAAGCCTATCCGAGGCGAGGCGGGTCGAGGCGAGGCCTGTTCGAGGCGAGGCCTGTTCGAGGCGAGGCGAGTCGAGGCGAGGCGGGTCCGAGGGGAAGCCTATCCGAGGCGAGGCGGGTCGAGGCGAGGCCTGTTCGAGGCGAGGCCTGTTCGAGGCAGACAGGCCCAATACTCCGATACAAGCAGCATGGCTTCCTGCCTCCTACCCTCAGTTAGACAACAATTTAATAAATTCTGAAAAGAGAAGGGAGGAGGATTAACAGCCACTTCAACCAGTTGGTTGTGAAATGATTCTATGGGTTTCCCCTACACTGCTCTATCTGGGAGTCCGTCCCATGTATTGATCGCCCTCTGGACGAAGAAGATCAGTCCCCAATTCACCTTTTACTCATTTGAACCTGTGACCTCTTGTCCTGCTCTTGCAATTTAAGGTCACTTTCCGGAGATTTACCTTTTCCATCCCATTTACTACCCTGTACACGTCTACATCACCTCTCAGGTGCCTCTTTTCAAGGCCAAAAAGTCCAACTTTCCCCCCGGTCTTTCCACCTGAATGTCTCCCGTGGGCACGACTGGAAACAGTCCACCATCTCAGTCTGACCCGAGCCACTTTGCCGTTTAATCAGGACCTCCTCTCTGAGCCCTCCAACCCTCCGAGATCTCTGCCCTCCTCCAATTCCGGCCTCTTGCCCATCCCCGATTCCCATCGCTCCGCCATTGGCGGCCGGGCCTTCAGCCGCCCGGGCCCTGAGCTCTGGAATTCCCTCCCTAAACCTCTCCGCCTCCTTTAAGACGCTCCTTAAAACCTGCCTCTTTGACCGAGCTGTCCTGATATCTCACGTGGCTCGGGGTCAAATTTTGTCTCATTACCCTCCCGCGAAGCTCCTCGGGGCGTTTTACTACGTTAAAGGCAAGTTGTTAGCTTTGTCCGGGTTTCTGCCTTTTTTCGTGTGTCTGCCCACTTCATGTTTCATCCGACTCCTTCTGTAATCTCTGAGCTGCCTGCTCCGACTCGATTGTCCCTCCCGCTTCGGGATCAATTGCAAGTTTGACTGCTTTGCATTCCCTGCTTTCCCAAACCCTCCAGTGAAAGCACTACAATCTGCAGGGGGGTTACGGTGACAGACAGCCCGTCTGAGTGCCAGGGCGCCATTTGAAGGGCAGGGCCATCACGGCCAGGCTCGAACCCTGAGTTTTCAAAGCAGGCCGGAGTTGGGGAGGGGGGAGAAAAGAGGGGAGGGGGGCAAGGTAATGACTGCACAGAGATCAGGAAGGGGAATCCTGGCTGGGTGAGGGTCCTTTCCCCCTATCCCGGGGTACCGAGCTCAATTGTATTGCTTCTACTGCTGCCGCAGCTAAAGTTGGCATTAGTCTACCCCTCGTACTGAAAACTAATATTACTCTCCCTCGGAACAGAAATTTGTCCTTTTTTTGCCCTCCTTTAATCTCTTCTCTTTCCCCCCCTCCCTCCCAAAAAAAAATTCTTGGGGTTTATTTATTAAAGGGTAGCCACGAGAATTCTGTACTCAGTAGTACATCAGGTAGATGCATATGAACACTGGGGAGTTCTTACCCTCATAATTCACCTTCCCGTCCTCATCAACGTCTACCTTCTTTATCATTTCATCCACCTCTTCCCTGCTCATTCTCCTCTCCAGTCTCCTCATGACCGAATGCAACTCTGCAGTGCTGATGAATCCACTGCGATCCTGGAGTGCAAATGTTATACAATGTGAACTGCAGCCAAGACTTGAACTCTAGGCAATCTTAACTGGGCTGATTCTCTAATCACTTATCACTAGATTGTTTTATTCGTTCATGGGATGTGGGCGTCGCTGGCAAGGCCGGCATTTATTGCCCGTCTCTAATTGCCCCTTGAGATAGGGTAAGAGAATCAACTAGATATCCCCCGCACCCCTAGAAACAGTCTTCGACAGCAAAGATTATTAAATCCTTCTTTCCCCATTCTCCCCATCTCCCCCCCCAAAAAAAAAGCAGTAACCCTTACCGGGGGTGTAATTCAGCTGGCCCCTTTGTACCTCACCAAGTGGCCGCAGTGCATGAGTGACAGTAGAAGGGAGGCTTCGACTGGGCAGCATCATGGACAACTCCAACCTCATCTTCACCTCGTGCCCAGACACATTTTTCCAGCAGGAGACACCGGGCGATAACCACAGACCTCGGCTGATTCTCCCCTCCCTCGTCTAGGGATGCAATGGCGCCTGCCCTAACCGCTCTGGTTTTCTGTCTGCGGGCCGCACTGGACAGTGAATTTCCCAACAAGAGAGCCACCAAAAGTCAAAAGTCGAGCCCCCACTCCAGAGACTTGAGCCTCATAATCCAGGCCGACACTCCCGGTGCCGGTACTGAGGGAGTGCCGCACTGTCGGAGGTGCCGTCTTTCAGGTGAGACGTTAAACCAAGACCAGGTGGGTGTAAAATATCCCTTGGCACTGTTTCAAAGACGAGCAGGGGAGTTCTCCCTGGTGTCCTGGTCAATATTTATCCCTCAACCAACATCACTAAAGCAGACGATCTGGTCATTATCTCATTGCTGTTTGTGGGATCTTGCTGTGCGCAAATTGGCTGCCGCGTTTCCTACATCACAACAGTGACTACACCTCAACAGTACTTCATTGGCTGTAAAGCGCTTTGGGACATCCCGAGGACGTGAAAGGCGCTATATAAACGCAAGATCTTTCTTTCATTCTCAAGCGGGCACAAGGGGAGTTGCCTGAATGTGGAGAACTGGCCAGTTCATGCCCAACTCAGGACGGGACGGCAGGCCGAGGCACGTTTCATGCTGCGCAGAGGGAGCTTTGGTGAACTTTTAATCCAAGTGCTGGTGTTGATCAGAGAGGCTCCTTATACAGCCGCAGAACCTCCCATTGAGGAAGGGCCTGTTCCCTCGCGTCGATAGCTCGGGAAAATGTCCACTGCATCACAGCAAGGTTTTCATGGAGAAAGAAACAGAATCCAGGAATGAGATTCCCCAAACTGGGTAATAATCCTGCAATTCACTTTGGTCACTGGGAACCAATGAGCCCAACCGTAGGGAGTATTCGGAGGGAGGTCATTAGCTTTCAATCTATGTGGAAAAAACTGATGCAATTGCAGAACATGATCCCAAAACAGCAGTGAAATTTCCAAAATCCCAGGCAACCAGCCAGAATTTGACACGTCCTCCTACATATACAGTGAGAGACCTTCACCTCATCAAGCAGAGCGAAAGCTTCCCTGATCTCCTTTGCACAGTTTATATTGGTCAGTTTCTTCACCAACGTGAGAAATTCTGGAAAGTCAATGGCGCCACTTCCTGCCAGGGAAAAAGAGGAGATTTACTCGGAGCCTATCTGGTCTTTGCTCCTGAACAGGAGTGGTCGGTCATACAATCCGAGAGATCAGAATTTCACAACATAAAAACCACTTTTCCAACTTTCTCCCCCTACCAAACTTTCATGCTGCCTCTTCTGAAGTTAGCGTTTTTTTTGTGGGCGTCGCTGGCGAGGCCGGCATTTATTGCCCATCCCTAATCGCCCTTGAGAAGGTGGTGGTGAGCCGCCTTCTTGAAGCGCTGCAGTCCGTGTGGTGAAGGTTCTCCCACAGTGCTGTTAGGAAGGGAGTTCCAGGATTTTGACCCAGTGACGATGAAGGAACGGCGATATATTTCCAAGTCGGGATGGTGTGTGACTTGGAGGGGAACGTGCAGGTGGTTTTGTTCCCATGTGCCTGCTGCCCTTGTCCTTCTAGGTGGTAGAGGTCGCGGGTTTGGGAGGTGCTGTCGAAGAAGCCTTGGCGAGTTGCTGCAGTGCATCCTGTGGATGGTACACACTGCAGCCACTGTGCGCCGGTGGTGAAGGGAGTGAATGTTTAGGGTGGTGGATGGGGTGCCAATCAAGCGGGCTGCTTTGTCCTGGACACCAGTCGCCCTCCAGTGACCATTCTGTTAGACCGCAGGGATATGGGAAGGGCAGAGCTGAGCCCCGTTGGACATTTACACAGGCACTTCCCAACAGTGGATAATCCTGCTCATTCGCTCCAACTCAGAGGAGATCAAGGCCAACTGTAGCATCAACTCAGTTAGCACACTTCCACTAAAACAATCTTCAGGTCAAAGATCTCCATATTTCAGACCTTTCCTGAGCTCAAGGATTTGCTAAGGTCTTGGGTTTTTGGATTCCATTGCTTTGGGATTGACAGCAGTTGTCCATCACAATGAGGACAGTTCAATTCAAAGTATCTGAACGCACTAAATACCCACTTTGAGCTATTTACTTTGCTTAATTATTGAATAATTCAATTTTCTTGTGTCACTGCAAAACACTTCTGAATCATCAGTGGACTGTAAACCCCGCGGGCAGGCTCACATCCACAAACCTTTGGTTCTGACCGTGAGGCAGGAAGAAGAGGTTTCAGGAGTGGCCAGATTCAGTATCTCCTTACCGTCAACATCCGTCTCGTTGATAACGTCCTGGAGCTCTGCCCTCGTGTAGCGTTGTCCCATCATCCTCATCACTCCGCTCAGCCCACTGGCCAGAATGGTCCCATCACCGTTGCGATCGAACATCGAGAACGCCTGCTTCAACTCTTGAGGGGAGAAGACGAGAATTCTTAAAACGTGAAAGCCTGGGAGAAAAAATACAAGCTGCATTTCCTTTAAAGTGCGATCTCCACACCAGTGCAGTTAATGGGCTTCTTCGCTGTAGACCTCGTTCTATCCTCAATAGATTGTCTAGCAGTCTTGTAAATAGAAAGGTTTTCTCCAATAAAAAAATACGAATTAGTCAGGTGAAGTACATCGCCTCTCTCCTTGCCTATTTACCATGGGATGAAGTTACCGACTCGTTACAGTGAAAGATTACTCTTGCAGGCAAGACATTTCTCTGCTTATAATTTGAGCAAAACCACACAAAGTAAGATTCCAGAGTTCCCAGAGATGGAGCAGTTTCTCTGCCACTGTGCACGCTGGGAAAAGAGCACCCCATTGCCTTTCTTTTTTCACAAAACCCACTGCCGCCTCGCGCTGACCGGCAAAACACCGACCTCACAAGAATTTGGAGGCAGAAAGGATCAAGCTGCAAGGGGGGGAAAGCAATCCAGTGATCCAACTCAGTGTAAGTTCCAGTTACAGCAGCTTTGCGACTGGCTCTGTGTATTAATTTGTAAAAGGGCCTTGGTGCATTGAAGGCCGTCCGTAGTTTGTAACGTGAAAGTGTCCATGGTTTCAGAGTGCCTCTTGTATATTTTACTATGCAAATTATTTGGGTCTCTCAATAAGTTTTTTTTTGGGAGTTTAGGTTTCACTGTAAATGAAGAAAATGTAGCTAATAAGATTTTTATCCGAAGTGTGACGAAGGTTCGGAACGATCACGCAGTGCTGTGATCACAAAAACTTCAGCAAGGTTCAAAATGCAGTTGGGATGTTGGGAGATTTAAGGAACGAGCCTCAGATAGACCAAACCGCCCCCTCTCACCTCCTGCACTCTCTTTTAGCGTACTGGTTAGCAATTCCTGAACTCTAAACGCAGCCCGAAAGAGGGCCTTCAGCAAGTGGGAGAAAACGCAGAGTGCGAGGCCTAATCGGGACAACAGACGTACCAGCAATACGCTCCTCTGTCAATTGTTCTGCCTGAAATAAAACAAAGAAAGAATCAACTGCCAGGAATAAATCCACATTAATCAGACAGGCATCCTCTCCAAGGCCTTGACATCCTGTCTAGAGTGTCTGCAAATGAATGGGAATGTTGATTTACAAATTATACATGGGCCCCAAATGCTCTGCTCCTCTGCAGCCCATGGAGACAAGTCATTAATTTTACATTGCCTCCCTGCTTTTGTGTTCCATTCCTCTCGAGATGAACCCCAGTACTATGTTTGCACTACGGCTGTGTCAATTTGGGCTTCGACTTTTAGCGATCTGTATCCCCAGGTCACTTTTCTCTTCAATTGTATTCCGTCTTTTTACCTTACAAGGGATAAGTAGCATCCTTAATCCTCCTGCCAAAATGAGCCACCTCACTCTTTTCTATACTCAATTGCCATTCATCTGCCCGCTCTACATCTTCCTGTATTTTGGTGCTATACCCACCAATTTGATATCATCTTATAATTCTCCCACCATACCTCCAATTCCTGAGTCCGAATTATTCATGTATATTGTAAATAACAGTGGTCCCAGCACAAATCCCTCTGGGACACCGCTGCCCACCACCTGCCAGTCTGAGAAACCTCCCTCAACTCCCTCTCTCGTTGTTTTGTTTTTGCCATCTTTCAATCCGTTCTGCTACCCGTCCCCTGACTGCACACGCCCTGCCCTAAATCCTGGGTCCCTTACCTGAAAGTCTATATACACCGCATCCACCGCACTGCCCTTGTCTACGCCAAAGAACTCCATAAGGTTGATTAAACACGATCTTCCTTTTCGAAATCTATGCTGAATGAACAGTACGTTATGATATATAATCTCGCCCCCCCTCCCCTCCCATTTTCTCCCAACTTCCTCTGAAGAAGCCAATAGATGCCAGGGAATGCTTTTACTGCTTTGAGGGAAAAGGGAGGGAAAAAACAGGGCTTCTCTGGACACCGGAGAGAACTCCCCTGTTTCTCTTTGAGAAAGTGGCGTGGGATCGTCATTGACGAGCCGGGAGGGCAGACGGGGCCTCAGTTTGACGTCTCATCCGAGAGGCGGCCCCTCCGACAGTGTATTAACGGCGTGTCGGCCTGGATTATGGGCTCAGGTTCCTGCTGGAGCAGGACTTGAACCGGGAACTGCTACCCACAGAGACACCTCACTTGATGGTGACCAGGAGTGAGAAATCTGGCTACTTTCTCCACATCCGGGCACTCTCCACCACCACCCCAGACGAGAGCAGCTCACCCAGACTCGGGGAAGGCACTTTCAATCTGTAGATTTATTACATTAAAAACAGAAGTTACTCCAGCCCAAAACAGGATGGACCAGTTTTCATGGTCCTACTTACCATTTTACCACCTGCGTCAAAAAACAACTGGGCTGATGTCCCACTCCAGGGGATTTGAACCGAAAATCTTTTACCTCATTCAAATGGATCCCTCCTCAGTACAATGAGGAACCATTCCCGAGGCTGCTATCTGGAGCAGGCAGAGTGTTTCGCCTCAGTTTGGGCGAGAGAAAGCTGCAGCTTCGTGGCATGGAAAGCAAATGGTTAAACATTCTGTCACACCCACTCATTCCCGAGGAGACACCAGTCATAAATCAGTCTCCCTCCGTAATCCTCCGTAATCATTCCCCTCGTTGGTAATGCAACAAAAAAAACAGCCACTCATTTCCCTCTGTCCCTCGCCTGGTTCCCCCTCTTATCCCTCTGCCCCTCGCCTGGCCCCTCTCTTATCCCCCTCTCCCCGCCCGCTCCCTCTCACCATCTCCAGCCGCTCTCTCCGTGTCTCTGCGCCTTTTGGCGAAGGGCCACGTTGACAATTCTTTACCTGTGGGCGTTGCCAAGATGAGGGCGGATCACTGCGCTGTCCAATGGTCAGTGTAGATCCGCCCGCCCAGTACACCACTGCCTCCCTGCAGTCCCCCGCCCCCTGGACGCCCCACCCTGCTGTCTGAACCCCCCTCCCCCGCTCTGCAGACCCCCCCCCCCTCCCCACCTGCTCTCCAAACCCCCCCACCTACTCTCCAAACCCCCCCACCTGCTCTCCAAACCCCCCACCCACTCTCCGGACCACCATCCCGCTCTCCAAATCCCCCACCCTGCTGTCCGAACCCCCCCACCCACTCTCCGGACCACCATCCCGCTCTCCAAATCCCCCACCCTGCTGTCCGAACCCCCCCACCCACTCTCCGGACCACCATCCCGCTCTCCAAATCCCCCACCCTGCTGTCCGAACCCCCCCACCCGCTCTCCGGACCACCATCCCGCTCTCCAAATCCCCCACCCTGCTGTCCGAACCCCCCACCCACTCTCCGGACCCCCATCCCGCTCTCCGGACCCCCCACCCTGCTGTCCGAACCCCCCCCTGCTCTCCAGACCCCCTCTGCTCTCCAGACCCACCCCCCCACCCTGCTCTCCGGATCCCCCCCTACCCTACACTCCAGACCCCCCTCCACCCCGCTCTTCGAACCCCCCCTGCTCTCCAGATCCCCCCTGCTCTCCAGACACCTACCCCCTGCTCTCCAGACCCCCCCTCCCATCTGCTCTCCAGACTCCCCCACCTGCTCTCCAGACATCCCACCCTGCTCCATGGATCCTTCCCGTTCTGTAGACCCCCAACCTTGCTCTCTGGGCCCCCGCTCTCCGGACGAGGAGGACTCGACCTCTGACCCTAGACGTGGAAAATCAGTCAATGTAATGGCACGCTCGTGGAGTAAATCATCCCAAGACAAAAATTTGCCTTGAGCCACATAAGGAGATATTAGGACAGGCGACCAAAAACTTGGTCAAAGAGGTAGGTTTTAAGGAGCGTCTTAAAGGAGGAGAGAGAGAGGCGGAGAGGTTTAGGGAGAGAATTCCAGAGCTTAGGGCCCAGGCAGCTGAAGGCACGGCCGCCAATGGTGGAGCGATGGAAATCGGGGGATGGGCAAGAGGCCAGAATTGGAGGAGCGCAGAGATCTCGGAGGGTTGTAGGGGCTGGAGGAGGTTACAGAGATAGGGAGGGGGGCGAGGGCCATGGAGGGATTTGAACACGAGGATGAGAATCGAGGTGTTCCCGGACCGGGAGCCGATGTAGATCAGCGAGCGCAGGGGGTGATGGGTGAACGGGACTCGGTGCGAGTTAGGATACGGGGGGGGCGGCAGAGTTTTAGATGAGCTGAGGTTTAAGGAGGGTGGAGGATGGGAGATCGGCCAGGGGAGGTAACGGAGGCATGGATGAGGGTTTGAGCAGCAGATGGGCTGAGGCAGGGGGGGCGATGTTACGGAGGTGGAAGTAGGCGGTCTCGGTGATGGAGAGGATGTGGGGTCGGAGGCTCATCTCGGGGTCAGATAGGACGCCGAGGTCACGAACGGGCTGGTTCAGCCTCAGACGGTGGCCAGGGAGGGGGATGGAGTCAGTGGCGAGGGCTGAGGACGATGGCTTTGATCTTCCGAATGGATAACTGGAGATGGTGGAAATTTCTGCTCATCCAGCACTGGATGTGGGAGAAGCAGTGTGAGAAACCAGAGGCACTGAAGAGATGGAGAGAGACGGGGGTGAGGTAGAGCTGGGTGTCGTCAGTGTACATGTGGAACCTGACCTCGTGTTTTCGGACGATGTCGCTGACGGTCAGCGTGTAAATGAGGAGGGGGCCGAGGATAGATCCTCGGGGTGGGGGGGGGGAACCAGGAGAGGTCAGTCCCACTCAGCCAGACAACGGAGGAGAGGCGTTGGCGGAGGATGGTGTGTCAACGGCTGCAGGCAGGCCGAGAAGGATGAGGAGGGGTCGTTTACCACGGTCACAGTCACATAGCATGTGATGTGACTTTTGGGCCATTTCAGCGCTGCGGAAACCTGATTGGAGAGATTCAGACATGGAGTTGCCGGAAAGATGGGCACGGATTTGGGAGGCGACAACACGTTCAAGGACTTTGGAGAGTAAAGGGAGGTTGAAGATGGGGGTGGTAGTTTGCAAGGACAGAGGGGTCAAGGGTGGGCTTTTTGAGGATCGGGGGGAGGGGGTTTAAGGCAGTTTTGAAAGGGAACGGGACAGTATCAGAGGGGGAGCAACCGTTTACAATATCAGCCAGCGTGGGGGCCAGGAAGGGAAGTTGGGTGGTCCGTAGTTTAGCTGGAATGAGGAGGTGGGTCTTATGGATAAGGTGAGCTTGGAGGGGACATGAGGGGAGAGGAACTAGAGAAAGATGCGAGTTCAGAGCAATGGAATGGGGAACCTTGGGGGAAGTTTGGTTTGGTGGGCTAGGGGAATGTGGCGGAGGCAGCTGAACGGATGGTCTCAATCTTAGTTACAAAGGTCCACACGCTCCTCGTACTTGTTGGAGGTGAGGGGAGAGGTTGTTTAAGGAGATGATTGGTTGTCATTGTCATTCACCCTTCGATATTGAAGACCACTGGAATATCATCTCATTGTTTCCAGTGAGTTCTTTGATGACTGAGGAGACATATTTCCCTTGGGGGGTCGATTGAAGCATCTTTGAACTTCTGGGGGATCTTTCCTGAGCGCGACATTGATTGAAATATAGTTCTTTGAGGCATTTGACTAAGCAGTCATCACCGGCTTTGTAAACCTTAACTGGGATAGCATCAGAACCAGGCACCTTCCCATTTCATGGCTGTTGCAGTCTCTGATATAGTGGGTTCAGTCAGAGGCTGGGTATTCTGTGGCGAGTGACTCACCTCCTGACTCCCCAAAGCCTCTCCGCCATCTACAAGGCACAAGTCAGGAGTGTGTTGGAATACTCTCCACTTGCCTGGATGAGTGCAGCTCCAACAACACTCAAGAAGCTCAACACCATCCAGGATAAAGCAGCCCGCTTGATTGGCACCCCATCCACCACCCTAAACATTCACTCCCTTCACCACCGGCGCAAGGTGCTTAGCATTGAAACATATAAAATTCTGACAGGGCTAGACAGACTGGATACAGGGAGGACGTTTCCCCTGGTTGGGAGGTCCAGAATGAGGGGTCACAGTCTCAGGATACGGGGTAGGACATTTAGGACTGAGATGAGGAGAAATTTCTTCACTCAGAGGGTGGTGAACCTGTGGAATTCTCTACCACAGAAGGCTGTGGAGGGCAAGTCACTGAATATATTTAAGAAGGAGCTGGATAGATTTCTAGACACAAAAGGCATCAAGGGGTATGGGGAGAGAGCGGGAATATGGTATTGAGATAGAGGATCAGCCCTGATCATATTGAATGGTGGAGCAGGCTCGAAGGGCCGAATGGCCTATTCCTGCTCCTATTTCTATGCTTCACAGGAGCGATTATCAGACAAAATTTGACACCGAGCCACATGAGGAGATATCAGGACAGGTGACCAAAAGCTCGGTCAATGAGGTAGGTTTTAAGGAGCGTCTTAAAGGAGGAGAGAGAGAGAGAGGCGGAGAGGTTTAGGGAGGGAATTCCAGAGCTTAGGGCCGAGACAGCTCAAGGCACGGCCGCCAATGGTGGGGCGAAGGAATTCGGGGATGTGCACAAGAGAGCAGTGCTCACAACGGTGGCGTAATTGTGGGCCATATCCTGCCTTGAGCGTATTATAGAAGTTTCTCATGTCATTCTGGTCGGTGAAGGACTGCAATTCATCTGCCTTTTCCCTCCACCAGGGGTCACATATAATCCTTGGTTTGGTCTCATCACGAGCTTGCTGCTTCTTAGCTGATGACATGTCCCTCATCCACGGTGACTGCAGCTGGTGTTTCTCATCGAGAGCCTGTTTATGTCATCATCTTTTCATCGAACCTGTCCCGATGTTTACAGACTGTTTGGCCCGAGACTTCCAAAGCTGCGTTGAGGACTGTTCCATCCATTCAATGTCACCGTACTTACACTGAGTAGCTATGCGGAGTTCTTGACTTGAGCAAATGATCTCAGCTATCTCTTAAATATATTCAGTGACTTGACATCAAGGCAGCATTTGACCGAGTGTGGCACCAAGGAGCCCGAGTAAAATTGAAGTCAATGGGAATCAGGGGGAAAACTCTCCAGTGGCTGGAGTCATACCTAGCACAAAGGAAGATGGTAGTGGTTGTTGGAGGCCAATCATCTCAGCCCCAGGACATTGCTGCAGGAGTTCCTCAGGGCAGTGTCCTAGGCCCAACCATCTTCAGCTGCTTCATCAATGACCTTCCCTCCATCATAAGGTCAGAAATGGGGATGTTCGCTGATGATTGCACAGTGTTCAGTTCCATTTGCAACCCCTCAGATAATGAAGCAGTCCGAGCCCGCATGCAGCAAGACCTGGACAACATCCAGGCTTGGGCTCATAAGTGGCAAGTAACATTCGCACCAGACAAGTGCCAGGCAATGACCATCTCCAACAAGAGAGAGTCTAACCACCTCCCCTTGACATTCAACGGCATTACCATCGCTGAATCCCCCACCATCAACATCCTGGGGGTCACCATTGACCAGAAACTTAACTGGACCAGCCATATAAATACTGTGGCTACGAGAGCAGGTCAGAGGCTGGGTATTCTGCGGCGAGTGACTCACCTCCTGACTCCCCAAAGCCTTTCCACCATCTACAAGGCACAAGTCAGGAGTGTGATGGAATACTCTCCACTTGCCTGGATGAGTGCAGCTCCAACAACACTCAAGAAGCTCGACACCATCCAAGATAAAGCAGCCCGCTTGATTGGCACCCCATCCACCACCCTAAACATTCACTCCCTTCACCACCGGCGCACTGTGGCTGCAGTGTGTACCATCCACAGGATGCACTGCAGCAACTCGCCAAGACTTCTTCGACAGCACCTCCCAAACCCGCGACCTCTACCACCTAGAAGGACAAGAGCAGCAGGCGCATGGGAACAACACCACCTGCACGTTCCCCTCCAAGTCACACACCATCCCAACTTGGAAATATATCGCCGTTCCTTCATTGTCGCTGGGTCAAAATCCTGGAACTCCCTTCCTAACAGCACTGTGGGAGAACCTTCACCACACGGACTGCAGCGGTTCAAGAAGGCGGCTCACCACCACCTTCTCAAGGGCAATTAGGGATGGGCAATAAATGCCGGCCTCGCCAGCGACGCCCACATCCCGTGAACGAATAAAAAAAAAAGCAAGCTCGTCTCTGAGTCAGAAGGTCGGTGGGCTCACTCCAGAGACTCAAGCCCCATAATCCAGGCCGCCACTCCCCAGTGCCGGTACTGAGGGAGTGCTGCACTGTCGGAGGTGCCGTCTTTCGGATGAGACGTTAAACCGAGGGCCCCGTCTGCCCCTCTCAGGTGGACGTAAAAGATCCCACGGCCGCTATTTTGAAGAAGAGCAGGGGGGAGTTCTCCCCGGTGTCCTGGCGCCAATATTTATCCCTGAAGCAACATCACTAAAAAAAAAACTGATTATCTGGTCATCATTGCATTGCTGTTTGTGGGATCTTGCTGTGCGTAAATTAGCTGCCACGTTTCCTTACATTACAAGAGTGAAGTGCTCGGGTCAGACTGAGGCGGAGGACTGTTTCCAGTTGTGTCACAGATACGGGAGACAGTCAGGCACTGGAGGCAGTGGTGGGGAGGCATGAGGCTGATCCTTAGTGTCAGAGTGACTGAGTTATGAGGAAAGACCTGGAAAAATTTGGACTTTTTGGCCTTGGAAAGGTAAATCTGGAAAGTGACCTAAAATAGCAAGAGCAGGACAAGGGGTCAAGGTTCAAGTGAGTAAAAGGCAAATTGAGGACTGATCGTCTTCATCCAGAGAGTGATCTTTTTGTTCATTCGTTCATGGGATGTGGGCGTCGCTGGCGAGGCCGGGCATTTATTGCCCATCCCTAATTGCCCCTTGAGAAGGTGGTGGTGAGCCGCCTTCTTGAACCGCTGCAGTCCGTGTGGTGAAGGTTCTCCCACAGTGCTGTTAGGAAGGGAATTGTCTAGTAAGTGAAGGTAGAAGAGAGGGAGCCGCATAAAGGACGTTCAAGACTGTCTGCATCGAACACGTCTCGCCTCGGAACACGTCTAACCGCAACGAACCCTCAAATGGAAGTCTCCTATCTCCTTGGCCTGGGAGGATTTTCAGACGCACTGCAGCCTGGTAATGGCGGGGTGAGGGAAACTGA
The DNA here is from genome assembly GCF_035084215.1 of Heptranchias perlo. Classification (NCBI taxonomy): domain Eukaryota; kingdom Metazoa; phylum Chordata; class Chondrichthyes; order Hexanchiformes; family Hexanchidae; genus Heptranchias; species Heptranchias perlo. The sequence continues at coordinate 4,540,165 of NC_090367.1, read as the reverse complement.
GGGGCGAGAGGGACATTTAACCATTCTGGGTTGAAACTGGAAGGCATGGGGGAAGGGAGCTTTCTGCTGGTCCCAGTGGCCCCTGGGTGGTCAGCTTTGAGTATTTGGTTCTCGAGATGCTGGCTAACTCTACAACCTTTGTTCCATGTGTTGCTGTCGGTGAGCAGGTCACTGCTCTGCTACGGTGCCACCAGAGCAGGGCACTGAGGGAAACATAGGGGAGAAGGGTCATGTCGAAAGGACTTTAGTTGCGATCCGGAATCGGAGAGTTAAACCCAGTGTTATTATCTCTTCTTAGCGTTTAGTCTCGAGACCAAAACGTTCTGGGCCATTTTCAGTGCGGGTCCAGTTGAACTGCGAGTGTGAGCTTGTCGTTATTTGTCGGGTTTTTGATCTGAATCACACAATGGCAGTGTCATTAACCCTGCGTGTGGCTGCAGGGCGCTGCTCAGTGGCTGGGACCAGTTGCTCAGTGAAGGGCTGGTACACGGGGCCTTGTTCACTCTTTTCTGGCTGGCTTTTTACCCCTCGCAAATTCTGCACTTTTAAAACTTTTTGATCTCCAATTTACATCGGTGTTTCGTTGAGAAGTTTCATAATCCAGATTCTTTCCGGTATGGATTTTTTTTTCAATAAAATCTATGTTTCTTTTCTGAGGCCTGACTGTGTTTGTGTTTGTGTTCGGACTCTGGGTCCTCGCACACAGGGTGGGAGCAGTTCCAGGAGCCCACCTTTCACCGTCTCCGGTGGAAAGGTCTTCCTGCCGTACAGACAAGGAGCTGCACTTCAGAAAGTCATTCACTGGACGTCAAGAGCTTTCGGCCATACTGAGATGTAATAAGATGCTCCATCGATGTCGGCATGGTTCAGTCTGTCGCACGCCCGCCTCAGTCAGAAGGTTGTGAGTTCGAGCCCCGCTGCAGGAGTCGAGCGCGGTCTAGGCCGACAATCCAGTGCAGTCCTGAGGGAGTGCCGCACTGGCAGAGGCGCCGTCTTTCCAGTTCAAACCAGGCCGCGCTGCCCCTGTTTCGGTGGATGTTAAGGATTCCATGGCACCGATTGAAGAGCAGGGAATTCTCCCGGTGCCCTGGACAACATTCCTCCATCGAACAACACCATCTAAAAACACATGAACTGTTCATCCCTTTCATTTGCCGATGGTGGGACACGGCTCGAAATGAATTGCTGCTGCATCTGTCTGATTAAGAGTCTGCACTTTCCCGACACAATTCCTCAGATGTGAGGCAGTGAGAGATTTCGACAAGGGGGCCGTAAACCCTGTTAATGCAAGTTCTGTAATTGAACTTCTGGCTTTCTGAGTGACCCATCAGATCTGCCTTGAGATCTGCGCTCCCAGCTTGGTCACTCAATGTTGAGCAGTTTCTCCCTCTCACTCAGTACATCCCGGGTCTTGTCCTCAACATCATCATTGCCAGGCAATTGGAGACTGAAATATGCACAACTCTGGATGTCTGAACACCAGCCTGGCGTTCCCTATCTCATTCTGTCACTGGTCCTCTCTCTCTCTCTCTTGCATCCTCTCCCTGACTCTGCCATCCTCTCCCTCATAGACATCCTTTTAAGACTCCCTGCTATGGTGACACCTCAGACTGGATTCCAGAGTGGATCCCACTGGGTGCTGATGATCAGACGATGCTTTGAAAACCCCTGAAAACCCAAATGGCATTTTATCGTGAGTAAACAGAGTCTGCAACCACTGGAGGGACAGCCTGAGGAGCGAGCTGGAATGTAGGGTCTGTTTCATTGTTTGAAAGCGTTTTCTTGAGGTCTTAAACCGAAAATAAGACACCAAAGCTGCTCCAGGACCAGTTGAGAGATGGTTGTGGCCAGTAGGAGGCTCCGAGACCCAGTCTCAACCCCTGCAACTCATCTTTGCGGAAGTTTCTCATGAGTTGAGGAGGTATTTTAAATTTTTGATATTTTCCGACCGTTCCTCCCACTCCCCTCTCTCTCTGCTGGTCCTCGGACTGACTCCTGACCTGCTCCATCTCTGGAAGGATCTCCAACTCAACCCAACCCAACTCAAACCAACTCAACCCAACTCCAACTCAACTCAACTCCAACCCCGCTCCGGGAGGAGCCGCCCCGCCGGCTCTCCGTGACCCAGCTCCCGGGGACATGGACTTGTTCGGGAGGAGCTTCAGCTGCCGGAGACGCTCCATCCTCAGGTCCGAGTCCCATCTCAGCCAGAGTCTGCAGCACTTCATGGCCAGTCCCCTGGTCACCTGGGTAAGTCCCCGTCCCGGCTCCGGCACTGCTCCGATTCTCTCTCTCTCAATCTCTCCTTCTCTCTCCCCATCTATCCCCCCCATCACCCCCTCTCTCCCCATCTATCCCCCCTCTCACCCCCTCTCTCCCCATCTCCCCATCTATCCACCCCCTCTCTCCCCATCTATCCCCCCATCACCCCCTCTCTCCCCATCACCCCCTCTCTCCCCATCTATCCCCCCTCTCACCCCCTCTCTCCCCATCTCCCCATCTATCCACCCCCTCTCTCCCCATCTATCCCCCCCATCACCCCCTCTCTCCCCATCACCCCCTCTCTCCCCATCACCCCCTCTCTCCACCCCATCTCCCCCTCTCTCCCCATCTATCCCCCCCATCACCCCCTCTCTCCCCCTCTCTCCCCATCTATCCCCCCTCTCACCCCCTCTCTCCCCATCTCCCCATCTATCCACCCCCTCTCTCCCATCTATCCCCCCCATCACCCCCTCTCTCCACCCCATCTCCCCCTCTCTCCCCATCTATCCCCCCCATCACCCCCTCTCTCCCCATCACCCCCTCTCTCCCCATCACCCCCTCTCTCCCCATCACCCCATCACCCCCTCTCTCCCCATCACCCCCTCACCCCACTCCCACCCCCATCACCCCCTCCACCCCATCACCCCCCTCTCCACCCCATCTCCCCCACTCTCCCCATCTATCCCCCCATCACCCTCTCACCCCATCTACCACCCCACACCCCCACTCCCCCACTCTCCACCCCATCACTCCACCCCATCACCCCATCTCTCCACCCCATCACCCCCTCTCTCCACCCCATCACCCCCTCTCCCCCATCACCCCCCCTCTCCACCCCACTCCCCCTCTCTCCCCATCACCCCCTCTCTCCACCCCACACCCCAACTCTCCACCCCACACCCCAACTCTCCACCCCATCACCCCCTCTCACCCCATCACCCCCTCCCCACCCCAACACCCCCACTCTCCCCATCACCCCCTCTCACCACCCCATCTCCCCCTCACCCCATCTATCCCCCCATCACCCTCACTCCCCATCTATCCACCCCATCTCCCCCTCCTCCCCCACCTCCACCCCATCACCCCATCTCTCCACCCCATCACCCCATCACTCCACCCCATCACCCCCTCTCTCCCCCCATCACCCCCTCTCTCCACCCCATCTCCCCCCCACCCCATCTACCCCCCACACCCCCTCTCACCCCCCCATCACCCCCTCTCACCCCAACACCCCCCCTCTCCCCATCACCCCCCTCTCCACCCCACACCCCCCCACCCCATCACCCCCTCTCCCACCCCAACTCCCCCTCACTCCCCATCTATCCCCCATCACCCTCTCTCCCCATCTACCACCCCATCTCCCCCTCTCACCCCATCTCTCCACCCCAACACCCCCATCTCCCACCCCATCACCCCCCTCACTCCACCCCATCACCCCCTCTCACCCCCACACCCCCTCCTCCACCCCACTCCCCCTCACCCCCCATCACCCCCTCTCTCCACCCCATCACCCCACTCTCCACCCCATCACCCCCCTCCACCCCATCACCCCCTCTCTCCCCCCCATCACCCCCTCTCTCCACCCCATCTCCCCCTCTCTCCCCATCTATCCCCCCCATCACCCCTTCTCTCTCCCCACACCCCCTCTCTCCACCCCATCTCCCCCCTCTCCCCATCTATCCCCCCATCACCCTCTCTCCCCATCTATCCACCCCATCTCCCCCTCACTCCCCATCTCTCCACCCCATCACCCCATCACCCACCCCATCACCCCATCTCTCCACCCCATCACCCCCTCTCTCCCCCCATCACCCCCTCTCTCCTCCCCATCACCCCCACTCTCCTCCCCATCACCCCCTCACTCCTCCCCATCTCCCCCTCTCTCCCCATCTATCCCCCCCACACCCCCTCACTCCCCCCCCCATCACCCCCTCACTCCCCATCACCCCCTCTCTCCCCATCACCCCCTCTCCCACCCCAACACCCCCCTCTCCCCATCACCCCCTCTCTCCACCCCATCTCCCCCTCTCCCCATCTATCCCCCCATCACCCTCACTCCCCATCTATCCACCCCATCCCCCCCTCTCTCCCCATCCTCCACCCCATCACCCCATCTCCACCCCATCACCCCCTCACTCCACCCCATCACCCCCTCTCACCCCAACACCCCCTCTCTCCACCCCATCTCCCCCTCTCTCCCCATCACCCCCTCTCTCCACCCCATCACCCCATCTCTCCACCCCATCACCCCCTCTCCACCCCATCACCCCTCTCCTCCCCATCACCCCCTCTCTCCACCCCATCTCCCCCTCTCTCCACCCCATCTCCCCCTCTCTCCCCATCTATCCCCCCCACACCCCCCTCTCTCCCCATCACCCCCTCTCTCCCCATCACCCCCCTCTCTCCCCATCACCCCCTCTCTCCCCATCACCCCCTCTCTCCCCATCACCCCCTCTCTCCCCATCACCCCCTCTCTCCCCCCCATCACCCCCTCTCCCCCCCATCACACCCCTCTCTCCCCCCCATCACCCCCTCTCTCCCCATCACCCCCTCTCTCCCCATCAACCCCTCTCTCCACCCCATCTCCCCCTCTGTCCCCATCACCCCCTCTCTCCACCCCATCACCCCATCTCTCCACCCCATCACCCCCTCTCCCCCCCATCACCCCCTCTCTCCCCCCATCACCCCCCCACTCACCCCCTCACCCACACCCCCTCTCTCCCAATCACCCCCTCTCTCCCCATCACCCCCTCTCTCCACCCCATCTCCCCCTCTCTCCCCATCACCCCCCTCTCTCCACCCCATCACCCCATCTCTCCACCCCATCACCCCCTCTCCACCCCATCTCCCCCTCTCTCCCCATCACCCCCTCTCTCCACCCCATCTCCCCCTCTCTCCCCATCACCCCCTCTCTCCACCCCATCACCCCATCTCTCCACCCCATCACCCCCTCTCCACCCCATCACCCCCTCTCTCCCCTCTCCCCCCATCACCCCCTCTCTCCACCCCATCTCCCCCTCTCTCCCCATCTATCCCCCCCATCACCCCCTCTCTCCCCATCACCGCCTCTCTCCACCCCCATCACCCCCTCTCTCCCCATCACCCCCTCTCTCCACCCCATCACCCCCCTCTCTCCCCATCTATCCACCCCATCACCCCCTCTCTCCCCATCACCCCCTCTCTCCCCATCACCCTCTCTCTCCCCATCTATCCACACCATCACCCCCTCTCTCCCCATCTATCCACCCCACCCCCTCTCTCCCTATCTATCCACCCATCTCCCCCCATCACCCCCTCTCTCCCCCTCTCTCCCCATCACCCTCTCTCTCCCCATCTATCCACCCCATCACCCTCTCTCTCCCCATCTATCCACCCCATCACCCCCTCTCACCCCCTCTCTCCACCCCATCACCCCCCATCTCCCCCTCTCTCCACCCCATCACCCTCTCTCTCCCCATCTATCCACCCCATCACCCTCTCACCCCCTCTCTCCACCCCATCACCCCCCTATCTCCCCCTCTCTCCCCATCACCCTCTCACCCCCTCTCTCCACCCCATCACCCTCTCTCTCCCCATCTATCCACCCCATCACCCCCTCTCTCCCCATCTATCCACACCATCACCCTATCACCCCCTCTCTCCCTCCCCCCCATCACCCTCTCTCTCCGCATCTATCCCCCCCATCACCCCCCTCTCTCACCCCCATCACCCCCTCTCTCACCCCCCCATCACCCCCTCTCTCTCTCCCCCCATCACCCCCTCTCTCTGCCCCCATCACCCCCTCTCTCTGCCCCCATCACCCCCTCTCTCACCCCCCATCACTCCCTCTCTCTCTCCCCCCATCACCCCCTCTCTCTCCCCCCATCACCCCACTCTCTCTCTGTTCCCCCATCACCCCCTCTCTCTCTGTTCCCCATCACCCTCTCTCTCTCCCCCCATCACCCCCTCTCTCCCTCTCCCCCATCACCCCCTCTCTCCCTCTCCCCCATCACCCCCTCTCTCCCTCTCCCCCATCACCCCCTCTCTCCCTCTCCCCCATCACCCCCGCTCTCCCTCTCCCCCATCACCCCCGCTCTCCCTCTCCCCCATCACCCCCTCTCTCCCTCTCCCCCATCACTCCCTCTCTCCCTCTCCCCCATCACCCCCTCTCTCCCTCTCCCCCATCACCCCCTCTCTCCCTCTCCCCCATCACCCCCTCTCTCCCTCTCCCCCATCACCCCCTCTCTCCCTCTCCCCCATCACCCCCTCTCTCTCCCCCCATCATCCCCCCTCTCTCTCTCTCCCCCCATCACCCCCTCTCTCCCTCTCCTCCATCACCCCCTCTCTCTCTCCACCCCATCACCCCCTCTCTCTCTCCACCCCATCACCCCCTCTCTCTCTCTCCCCCTCTCTCTCTCTCCCCTCTCTCTCTCTCTCTCTCTCCCCCTCTCTCTCTCTCTCTCCCCTCTCTCTCTCTCTCTCCCCTCTCTCTCTCTCTCTCTCCCCCTCTCTCTCTCTCTCTCCCCCCTCTCTCTCTCTCTCTCCCCCCTCTCTCTCTCTCTCTCTCTCCCATTCTCTCTCTCCCTCTGTCTCTCTCCCATTCTCTCTCTCCCATTCTCTCTCTCCCTCTGTCTCTCTCCCTCTGTCTCTCTCTCCTCCCTCTCTCTCTCTCTATCCTTTCCACCTTTTCCAGGTACCTGTTCTGATCTTTTTAGTTCTCTTTATTTCAAAAATTGAAGTTTTTGTTCAATTCCTTCCTCCTCTCCTATCACAGGGATCTGGAAACGCAGGCCCGATCCCCGCGTGGAAACGCAGGCCCGATCCCCGCGTGAAAACCCAGGCCCGACCCCCCCCGCGGAAACGCAGGCCCGATCCCCGCGTGAAAACCCAGGCCCGATCCCCGCGCGGAAACGCAGGCCCGATCCCCGCGTGAAAACCCAGGCCCGACCCCCGCGCGGAATAGCAGGCCCGACCCCCGCGCGGAAACGCAGGCCCGACCCCCGCGCGGAAACGCAGGCCCGACCCCCGCGCGGAAACGCAGGCCCGATCCCCACGCGGAAACCCAGGCAATGACCGTGGCCCTCGACTATTCTGAAATCTTCCTTTTCCCCCGGCTGTTGTCCTGTTCATTACCTGCAGCTTATTCTGTCCTGTGTGAATGATGGGCATGAAATATAGAATCTAACGGCCCCAGTCTGACCAGTGGTTTATAGATCGCACGGTGCTGGGATGCTATATGTGACCAGCAAGTGGCTTAACCAGATCCGGGCCATCGTGGGTTCGAGCCAGCACTCAGAGTTCACAGCCCCTCTCCGTACCCCATTGTATCAGATACCCGGGAGTGAGTTACAGACAGGAGCCTGATCGAGGGCCAGTGTCTTAAATGCAATATAATCGGCAGGTTCAGTTACGACCTCGAGCCTGACAGAGAAATGGTTA
>NC_090367.1:4516459-4532285 GCF_035084215.1 Heptranchias perlo | reverse complement strand
ATCTTCATCTTTCTCTTATATCATCTTCATCTTTCTCTTATATCATCTTTTTCTTTCTCGTATATCATCTTTTTCTTTCTCTTATATCATCTTTATCTTTCTCTTATATCATCTTTATCTTTCTCTTATATCATCTGTATCTTTCTCTTATATCATCTTTATCTTTCTCTTATATCATCTTTATCTTTCTCTTATATCATCTTCATCTTTCTCTTATATCATCTTTATCTTTCTCTTATATCATCGTTATCTTTCTCTTATATCATCTTTTCTTTCTCTTATATCATCTTTTCTTTCTCTTATATCATCTTTTCTTTCTCTTATATCATCTTTATCTTTCTCTTATATCATCTTTTCTTTCGCTTATATCATCTTTATCTTATATCATCTTTATCTTATATCATCTTTCATCTTATATCATCTTTCATCTTTATCTTTTCATCTTTATCTTATATCATCTTTATCTTTCATCTTTATCTTTATTATCTTTTTCATCTTTATTTTATCGTATATCATCTGTATCTTTTCATCTTTATCTTTTATAATCTATTCATCTTATCTTTTTCATCTTGTTATCTTAGAGCCATCTTTATCCTCCCCATCACATATCTCTACACTCCCCCCCCACCGTCTTCTTCTTCCCCTCTCGGTCCCCCACCCATCCGCTATCTCCCCCACACCCCTCCCCCACTCACCCCACCTCCACCACCCCCACCCCCCCCCACCCCCTCCCTCCCCTCACCAGCCACCCCCCCCCACCCACCACCCCTCCCCACCCCTCCCCCACCCACCCCCACCCCCCCATCCCCCCACCTCCCCTCCCCCACCTCCACCCCACCTCCCCCACCTCCACCCCCCTCCCACCACCCCCCACCACCCCCCACCACCCCCACCCCCCAACCCCCCCCACCCCCTCACCACCCCTCATCCCCCTCCCCCACCTCACCCTCACCCTCCCCCTCATCCCCCCACTCCTCCCCCACCTCCCACCCTCACCCACCTCACCTCATCCCCTCACCACACCCTCCTCCACCACCCCCTCTCCCACCCCACCACCCCACACCACATCACCCCTCCCTCCCTCACCCCTCACCCTCCACACCCCTCACCTCCCCTCATCACACCTCCCCCCTCATCACACCTCCCCTCACCCACCTCACACCCTCCCTCTCCCTCACCCTCTCACACCCTCCCCACCTCCACCACACCTCTCCCACCTCATCACACTCTCACCCCCTCATCACACCTCTCCCTCCTCCCTCCTCACACCTCACCTCACCTCATCACTCCCTCATCCTCATCACCCTCTCCCTCCCCATCACACTCTCCCACTCACCTCCCTCACCCTCCCCCACATCACACCTCTCCCTCCCCCTCATCACACCTCTCCCTCCCCTCATCACACCTCTCCCTCCCCCTCATCACACCTCTCCCTCACCCTCATCACACCTCTCCCTCATCCTCATCACACATCCCTCACCCTCACACCTCTCCCTCATCCTCATCACACTCTCACCCCTCATCACACCTTCCTCTCCCTCATCACACCTCTCCCTCCCCCTCATCACACCTCTCCCCTCCTCACTCATCACACCCTCCTCCTCCCCCTCATCACACCTCTCCCTCACCTCCTCACACCTCCTCATCCTCATCACCCTCATCCTCATCACACTCTCCCTCCCCCTCATCACACCTCTCCCTCATCCTCATCACACCTCTCCCTCCCCCTCATCACACCTCTCCCTCATCCTCATCACACCTCTCCCTCATCCTCATCACACCTCTCCCTCATCCTCATCACACCTCTCCCTCATCCTCATCACACCTCTCCCTCATCCTCATCACACTCTCCCTCCCCCTCATCACACCTCTCCCTCATCCTCATCACACCTCTCCTCCCCCTCATCACACCTCTCCCTCCCCTCATCGATGCCCCTCTCCCTCATCCTCATCACACCTCTCCCTCCCCTCATCACACCTCTCCCTCATCCTCATCACACTCTCCCTCCCCTCATCACACCTCTCCCTCATCCTCATCATACCTCTCCCTCATCCTCATCACACCTCTCCCTCCCCCTCATCACACCTCTCCCTCATCCTCATCACACCTCTCCCTCATCGTCATCACACCTCTCCCTCATCCTCATCACACCTCTCCCTCATCCTCATCACACCTCTCCCTCATCCTCATCACACCTCTCCCTCACCCTCATCACACCTCTCCTCCCCCTCATCACACCTCTCCCTCCCCCTCATCACACCTCTCCCTCCCCCTCATCACACCTCTCCCTCCCCCTCATCACACCTCTCCCTCACCCTCATCACACCTCTCCCTCCCCCTCATCACACCTCTCCCTCACCCTCATCACACCTCTCCCTCACCCTCATCACACCTCTCCCTCCCCCTCATCACACCTCTTCCTCACCCTCATCACACCTCTTCCTCACCCTCATCACACCTCTCCCTCACCCTCATCACACCTCTCCCTCACCCTCATCACACCTCTCCCTCCCCCTCATCACACCTCTCCCTCATCCTCATCACACCTCTCCCTCCCTCATCACACTCTCCCCTCCCCCTCATCACACCTCTCCCTCCCCCTCATCACACCTCTCCCTCATCCTCATCACACCTCTCCCTCCCCTCATCACACCTCTCCCTCATCCTCATCACACTCTCCCTCCCCTCATCACACCTCTCCCTCATCCTCATCATACCTCTCCCTCATCCTCATCACACCTCTCCCTCCCCCTCATCACACCTCTCCCTCATCCTCATCACACCTCTCCCTCATCCTCATCACACCTCTCCCTCATCCTCATCACACCTCTCCCTCCCCCTCATCACACCTCTCCCTCATCCTCATCACACCTCTCCCTCACCCTCATCACACCTCTCCCTGCCCCCTCATCACACCTCTCCCTCCCCCTCATCACACTCTCTCCCTCCCCCTCATCACACCCTCTCCCTCCCCCTCATCACACCTCTCCCTCACCCTCATCACACCTCTCCCTCCCCCTCATCACACCTCTCCCTCACCCTCATCACACCTCTCCCTCCCCCTCATCACACCTCTCCCTCCCCCTCATCACACCTCTCCCTCCCCCTCATCACACCTCTTCCTCACCCTCATCACACCTCTTCCTCACCCTCATCACACCTCTCCCTCACCCTCATCACACCTCTCCCTCACCCTCATCACACCTCTCCCTCACCCTCATCACACCTCTCCCTCACCCTCATCACACCTCTCCCTCACCCTCATCACACCTCTCCCTCACCCTCATCACACCTCTCCCTGCCCCTCATCACACCTCTCCTCACCCTCATCACACCTCTCCCTCCCCCTCATCACACCTCTCCCTCCCCCTCATCACACCTCTCCCTCATCCTCATCACATCTCTCCCTCATCCTCATCACACCTCTCCCTCATCCTCATCACACCTCTCCCTCATCCTCATCACACCTCTCCCTCACCCTCATCACACCTCTCCCTCCCCCTCATCACACCTCTCCCTCCCCCTCATCACACCTCTCCCTCATCCTCATCACACCTCTCCCTCCCCCTCATCACACCTCTCCCTCATCCTCATCACACCTCTCCCTCATCCTCATCACACCTCACCCTCATCCTCATCACACCTCTCCCTCCCCCTCATCACACCTCTCCCTCCCCCTCATCACACCTCTCCCTCATCCTCATCACACCTCTCCCTCCCCCTCATCACACCTCTCCCTCATCCTCATCACACCTCTCCCTCCCCTCATCACACCTCTCCCTCATCCTCATCACACCTCTCCCTCACCCTCATCACACCTCTCCCTCACCCTCATCACACCTCTCCCTCATCCTCATCACACCTCTCCCTCACCCTCATCACACCTCTCCCTCATCCTCATCACACCTCTCCCTCACCCTCATCACACCTCTCCCTCATCCTCATCACACCTCTCCCTCCCCCTCATCACACCTCTCCCTCATCCTCATCACACCTCTCCCTCATCCTCATCACACCTCTCCCTCACCCTCATCACACCTCACCCTCACCCTCATCACACCTCTCCCTCATCCTCATCACACCTCTCCCTCCCCCTCATCACACCTCTCCCTCCCCCTCATCACACCTCTCCCTCACCCTCATCACACCTCTCCCTCATCCTCATCACACCTCTCCCTCCCCCTCATCACACCTCCCTCATCCTCATCACACCTCTCCCTCCCCCTCATCACACCTCTCCCTCCCCCTCATCACACCTCACCCTCATCCTCATCACACCTCTCCCTCCCCCTCATCACACCTCTCCCTCACCCTCATCACACCTCTCCCTCATCCTCATCACACCTCTTCCCTCATCCTCATCACACCTCTCCCTCCCCCTCATCACACCTCTCCCTCATCCTCATCACACTCTCCCTCATCCTCATCACACCTCTCCCTCATCCTCATCAGCACCTCTCCCTCACCCTCATCACACCTCTCCCTCACCCTCATCACACCTCTCCCTCATCCTCATCACACTCTCTCCTCATCCTCATCACACCTCTCCCTCACCCTCATCATACCTCTCCCTCACCCTCATCACAATCCTCTCCCTCATCCTCATCACACCTCTCCCTCACCCTCATCACACCTCTCCCTCATCCTCATCACACCTCTCCCTCATCCTCATCACACCTCTCCCTCATCCTCATCACACCTCTCCCTCCCCCTCATCACACCTCTCCCTCATCCTCATCACACCTCTCCCTCATCCTCATCACACCTCTCCCTCACCCTCATCACACCTCTCCCTCATCCTCATCACACCTCTCCCTCATCCCTCATCACACCTCTCCCTCACCCTCATCACACCTCTCCCTCACCCTCATCACACCTCTCCCTCCCCCTCATCACACCTCTCCCTCCCCCTCATCACACCTCTGCCCTCACCCTCATCACACCTCTCCCTCACCCTCATCACACCTCTCCCTCACCCTCATCACACCTCTCCCTCATCCTCATCACACCTCTCCCTCATCCTCATCACACCTCTCCCTCATCCTCATCACACCTCTCCCTCACCCTCATCACACCTCTCCCTCATCCTCATCACACCTCTCCCTCATCCTCATCACACCTCTCCCTCATCCTCATCACACCTCTCCCTCATCCTCATCACACCTCTCCCTCATCCTCATCACACCTCTCCCTCCCCCTCATCACACCTCTCCCTCATCGTCATCACACCTCTCCCTCATCGTCATCACACCTCTCCCTCATCGTCATCACACCTCTCCCTCATCCTCATCACACCTCTCCCTCATCCTCATCACACCTCTCCCTCATCCTCATCACACCTCTCCCTCATCCTCATCACACCTCTCCCTCCCCCTCATCACACCTCTCCCTCCCCCTCATCACACCTCTCCCTCATCCTCATCACACCTCTCCCTCATCCTCATCACACCTCTCCCTCATCCTCATCACACTCTCCCTCCCCCTCATCACACCTCTCCCTCATCCTCATCACACCTCTCCCTCCCCCTCATCACACCTCTCCCTCATCCTCATCACACCTCTCCCTCATCCTCATCACACCTCTCCCTCATCCTCATCACACCTCTCCCTCATCCTCATCACACCTCTCCCTCATCCTCATCACACTCTCCCTCCCCCTCATCACACCTCTCCCTCACCCTCATCACACTCTCCCTCACCTCATCACACCTCTCCCTCCCCTCATCACACCTCTCCCTCCCTCATCACACCTCTGCCTCACCCTCATCACACCTCTCCCTCACCTCATCACACCTCTCCCTCACCCTCATCACACCTCTCCCTCATCCTCATCACACCTCTCCCTCATCCTCATCACACCTCTCCCTCATCCTCATCACACCTCTCCCTCACCCTCATCACACCTCTCCCTCATCCTCATCACACCTCTCCCTCATCCTCATCACACCTCTCCCTCATCCTCATCACACCTCTCCCTCATCCTCATCACACCTCTCCCTCATCCTCATCACACCTCTCCCTCCCCTCATCACACCTCTCCCTCATCGTCATCACACCTCTCCCTCATCGTCATCACACCTCTCCCTCATCCTCATCACACCTCTCCCTCATCCTCATCACACCTCTCCCTCATCCTCATCACACCTCTCCCTCATCCTCATCACACCTCTCCCTCCCCCTCATCACACCTCTCCCTCACCTCATCACACCTCTCCCTCATCCTCATCACACCTCTCCCTCCCATCCTCATCACACCTCTCCCTCATCCTCATCACACCTCTCCCTCACCCTCATCACACCTCTCCCTCATCCTCATCACACCTCTCCCTCCCCCTCATCACACCTCTCCTCATCCTCATCACACCTCTCCCTCCCCCTCATCACACCTCTCCCTCATCCTCATCACACCTCTCCCTCATCCTCATCACACCTCTCCCTCATCCTCATCACACCTCTCCCTCATCCTCATCACACTCTCCCTCCCCCTCATCACACCTCTCCCTCATCCTCATCACACCTCTCCCTCCCCCTCATCACACCTCTCCCTCACCTCATCACACCTCTCCCTCACCCTCATCACACCTCTCCCTCATCCTCATCACACCTCTCCCTCCCCCTCATCACACCTCTCCCTCATCCTCATCACACTCTCCCTCCCCTCATCACACCTCTCCCTCATCCTCATCACACCTCTCCCTCATCCTCATCACACCTCTCCCTCCCCCTCATCACACCTCTCCCTCATCCTCATCACACCTCTCCCTCACCCTCATCACACCTCTCCCTCATCCTCATCACACCTCTCCCTCCCCTCATCACACCTCTCCCTCACCCTCATCACACCTCTCCCTCCCCCTCATCACACCTCTCCCTCACCCTCATCACACCTCTCCCTCATCCCTCATCACACCTCTCCCTCCCCCTCATCACACCTCTCCCTCACCCTCATCACACCTCTCCCTCCCCCTCATCACACCTCTCCCTCACCCTCATCACACCTCTCCCTCCCCCTCATCACACCTCTCCCTCCCCCTCATCACACCTCTCCTCACCCTCATCACACCTCTCCCTCACCCTCATCACACCTCTCCCTCACCCTCATCACACCTCTCCCTCACCCTCATCACACCTCTCCCTCACCCTCATCACACCTCTCCCTCACCCTCATCACACCTCTCCCTCACCCTCATCACACCTCTCCCTCACCCTCATCACACCTCTCCCTCCCCCTCATCACACCTCTCCCTCACCCTCATCACACCTCTCCCTCACCTCATCACACCTCTCCCTCCCCCTCATCACACCTCTCCCTCATCCTCATCACACCTCTCCCTCATCCTCATCACACCTCTCCCTCACCCTCATCACACCTCTCCCTCATCCTCATCACACCTCTCCCTCACCCTCATCACACCTCTCCCTCCCCCTCATCACACCTCTCCCTCCCCCTCATCACACCTCTCCCTCATCCTCATCACACCTCTCCCTCCCCCTCATCACACCTCTCCCTCATCCTCATCACACCTCTCCCTCATCCTCATCACACCTCACCCTCATCCTCATCACACCTCTCCCTCATCCTCATCACACCTCTCCCTCCCCCTCATCACACCTCTCCCTCCCCCTCATCACACCTCTCCCTCATCCTCATCACACCTCTCCCTCCCCCTCATCACACCTCTCCCTCACCCTCATCACACCTCTCCCTCCCCCTCATCACACCTCTCCCTCATCCTCATCACACCTCTCCCTCACCCTCATCACACCTCTCCCTCACCCTCATCACACCTCTCCCTCATCCTCATCACACCTCTCCCTCACCCTCATCACACCTCTCCCTCATCCTCATCACACCTCTCCCTCACCCTCATCACACCTCTCCCTCATCCTCATCACACCTCTCCCTCCCCCTCATCACACCTCTCCCTCATCCTCATCACACCTCTCCCTCATCCTCATCACACCTCTCCCTCACCCTCATCACACCTCACCCTCACCCTCATCACACCTCTCCCTCATCCTCATCACACCTCTCCCTCCCCCTCATCACACCTCTCCCTCCCCCTCATCACACCTCTCCCTCACCCTCATCACACCTCTCCCTCATCCTCATCACACCTCTCCCTCCCCCTCATCACACCTCTCCCTCATCCTCATCACACCTCTCCCTCCCCCTCATCACACCTCTCCCTCCCCCTCATCACACCTCTCCCTCACCCTCATCACACCTCTCCCTCATCCTCATCACACCTCTCCCTCATCCTCATCACACCTCTCCCTCCCCCTCATCACACCTCTCCCTCATCCTCATCACACTCTCCCTCATCCTCATCACACCTCTCCCTCATCCTCATCACACCTCTCCCTCACCCTCATCACACCTCTCCCTCACCCTCATCACACCTCTCCCTCATCCTCATCACACCTCTCCCTCATCCTCATCACACCTCTCCCTCACCCTCATCATACCTCTCCCTCACCCTCATCACACCTCTCCCTCATCCTCATCACACCTCTCCCTCACCCTCATCACACCTCTCCCTCATCCTCATCACACCTCTCCCTCATCCTCATCACACCTCTCCCTCATCCTCATCACACCTCTCCCTCCCCCTCATCACACCTCTCCCTCATCCTCATCACACCTCTCCCTCATCCTCATCACACCTCTCCCTCACCCTCATCACACCTCTCCCTCATCCTCATCACACCTCTCCCTCACCCTCATCACACCTCTCCCTCACCCTCATCACACCTCTCCCTCACCCTCATCACACCTCTCCCTCACCCTCATCACACCTCTCCCTCACCCTCATCACACCTCTGCCTCACCCTCATCACACTTCTCCCTCACCCTCATCACACCTCTCCCTCACCCTCATCACACCTCTCCCTCACCCTCATCACACCTCTCCCTCATCCTCATCACACCTCTCCCTCATCCTCATCACACCTCTCCCTCATCCTCATCACACCTCTCCCTCACCCTCATCACACCTCTCCCTCATCCTCATCACACCTCTCCCTCATCCTCATCACACCTCTCCCTCCCCCTCATCACACCTCCCCATCCCCTCCCCCTTATCGCAACTCCCCACCTTCTCCCCTTCCCCCTCTCCCTCACCTTCACTATCCCCTCACCCTCCCCTCAACCTTCTTACCTCCTCCCATCACTATCCCTCACCCTCCCCATCCCCTCCTCTCACCTCCTCCGCTCACATCCCCTCCCCCTCCCATTTCCCCCCTGCTCAACAAACAGGAACTCTGCCTAGTGAGTGACCCTCACCCTGAATAAACAGGGACTCTGTACAGTTACACAGTGAGTGACCCTCACCCTGAATAAACAGGGACTCTGTACAGTTACACAGTGAGTGACCCTCACCCTGAATAAACAGGGACTCTGTACAGTTACACAGTGAGTGACCCTCACCCTGAATAAACAGGGACTCTGTACAGTTACACAGTGAGTGACCCTTACCCTGAATAAACAGTGACTCTGTACAGTTACACAGTGAGAGACCCTCACCCTGAATGAACAGGGACTCCGTACAGTTACACAGTGAGTGACCCTCACCCTGAATAAACAGGGACACTGTACAGTTACACAGCGAGTGACCCTCACCCTGAATAAACAGGGACTCTGTACAGTTACACAGCGAGTGACCCTCACCCTGAATAAACAGGGACTCTGTACAGTTACACAGCGAGTGACCCTCACCCTGAATAAACAGTGACTCTGTACAGTTACACAGTGAGTGACTCTCACCCTGAATAAACAGGGACTCTGTACAGTGACACAGTGAGTGACCCTTACCCTGAATAAACAGGGACTCTGTACAGTTACACAGTGAGAGACCCTTACCCTGAATAAACAGGGACTCTGTACAGTGACACAGTGAGTGACCCTCACCCTGAATAAACAGGGACTCTGTACAGTTACACAGTGAGTGACCCTCACCCTGAATAAACAGGGACTCTGTACAGTTACACAGTGAGTGACCCTTACCCTGAATAAACAGGGACTCTGTACAGTTACACAGTGAGTGACCCTTACCCTGAATAAACAGGGACTCTGTACAGTTACACAGTGAGTGACCCTCACCCTGAATAAACAGGGACTCTGTACAGTTACACAGTGAGTGACCCTCACCCTGAATAAACAGGGACTCTGTACAGTTACACAGTGAGTGACCCTCACCTGAATAAACAGGGACTCTGTACAGTTACACAGTGAGTGACCCTCACCTGAATAACAGGACTCTGTACAGTTACACAGCGAGTGACCCTCACCCTGAATAAACAGGGACTCTGTACAGTTACACAGTGAGTGACTCTCACCCTGAATAAACCGGGACTATGTACAGTTACACAGTGAGTGACCCTCACGCTGAATAAACAAGGACTCTGTACAGTTACACAGCGAGTGACCCTCACCCTGAATAAACAGTGACTCTGTACAGTTACACAGTGAGTGACTCTCACCCTGAATAAACAGGGACTCTGTACAGTGACACAGTGAGTGACCCTCACCCTGAATAAACAGGGACTCTGTACAGTTACACAGTGAGTGACCCTCACCCTGAATAAACAGTGACTCTGTACAGTTACACAGTGAGAGACCCTCACCCTGAATAAACAGGGACTCTGTACAGTTACACAGTGAGTGACCCTCACCCTGAATAAACAGGGACTCTGTACAGTTACACAGTGAGTGACCCTCACCCTGAATAAACAGGGACTCTGTACAGTTACACAGCGAGTGACCCTCACCCTGAATGAACAGGGACTCTGTACAGTTACACAGTGAGTGACTCTCACCCTGAATAAACAGGGACTCTGTACAGTTACACAGTGAGTGACTCTCACCCTGAATAAACAGTGACTCTGTACAGTTACACAGTGAGTGACCCTCACCCTGAATAAACAGGGACTCTGTACAGTTACACAGCGAGTGACCCTCACCCTGAATAAACAGTGACTCTGTACAGTTACACAGTGAGTGACCCTTACCCTGAATAAACAGTGACTCTGTACAGTTACACAGTGAGAGACCCTCACCCTGAATGAACAGGGACTCTGTACAGTTACACAGTGAGTGACCCTCACCCTGAATAAACAGGGACTCTGTACAGTTACACAGTGAGTGACCCTCACCCTGAATAAACAGGGACTCTGTACAGTTACACAGCGAGTGACCCTCACCCTGAATAAACAGGGACACTGTACAGTTACACAGCGAGTGACCCTCACCCTGAATAAACAGGGACACTGTACAGTTACACAGCGAGTGACCCTCACCCTGAATAAACAGGGACACTGTACAGTTACACAGCGAGTGACCCTCACCCTGAATGAACAGGGACTCTGTACAGTTACACAGTGAGTGACTCTCACCCTGAATAAACAGGGACTCTGTACAGTTACACAGTGAGTGACCCTCACCCTGAATAAACAGGGACTCTGTACAGTTACACGGCGAGTGACCCTCACCCTGAATAAACAGTGACTCTGTACAGTTACACAGTGAGTGACTCTCACCCTGAATAAACAGGGACTCTGTACAGTGACACAGTGAGTGACCCTCACCCTGACCATAAACAGGGACTCTGTACAGTTACACAGTGAGTGACCCTCACCCTGAATAAACAGGGACTCTGTACAGTTACACAGTGAGTGACCCTCACCCTGAATAAACAGGGACTCTGTACAGTTACACAGTGAGTGACTCTCACCCTGAATAAACAGGGACTCTGTACAGTTACACAGTGAGTGACCCTCACCCTGAATAAACAGGGACTCTGTACAGTTACACAGCGAGTGACCCTCACCCTGAATAAACAGGGACTCTGTGCAGTTACACAGTGAGTGACTCTCACCCTGAATAAACCGGGACTCTGTACAGTTACACAGTGAGTGACCCTCACGCTGAATAAACAAGGACTCTGTACAGTTACACAGCGAGTGACCCTCACCCTGAATAAACAGTGACTCTGTACAGTTACACAGTGAGTGACTCTCACCCTGAATAAACAGGGACTCTGTACAGTGACACAGTGAGTGACCCTCACCCTGAATAAACAGGGACTCTGTACAGTTACACAGTGAGTGACCCTCACCCTGAATAAAACAGGGACTCTGTACAAGTTACACAGTGAGTGACCCTTACCCTGAATAAACAGGGACTCTGTACAGTTACACAGTGACGTGACCCTTACCCTGAATAAACAGGGACTCTGTACAGTTACACAGTGAGTGACCCTCACCCTGAATAAACAGGGACTCTGTACAGTTACACAGTGAGTGACCCTCACCCTGAATAAACAGGGACTCTGTACAGTTACACAGTGAGAGACCCTCACCCTGAATAAACAGGGACTCTGTACAGTTACACAGTGAGTGACCCTCACCCTGAATAAACAGGGACTCTGTACAGTTACACAGTGAGTGACCCTCACCTGAATAAACAGGGACTCTGTACAGTTACACAGCGAGTGACCCTCACCCTGAATGAACAGGGACTCTGTACAGTTACACAGTGAGTGACCCTTACCCTGAATAAACAGTGACTCTGTACAGTTACACAGTGAGTGACCCTCACCCTGAATAAACAGGGACTCTGTACAGTTACACAGTGAGTGACCCTCACCCTGAATAAACAGGGACTCTGTACAGTTACACAGTGAGTGACCCTCACCCTGAATAAACAGGGACTCTGTACAGTTACACAGTGAGTGACCCTCACCCTGAATAAACAGGGACTCTGTACAGTTACACAGTGAGTGACCCTCACCCTGAATAAACAGGGACTCTGTACAGTTACACAGTGAGTGACCCTCACCCTGAATAAACAGGGACTCTGTACAGTTACACAGTGAGTGACCCTTACCCTGAATAAACAGTGACTCTGTACAGTTACACAATGAGAGACCCTCACCCTGAATAAACAGGGACTCTGTACAGTTGCACAGTGAGTGACCCTCACCCTGAATAAACAGGGACTCTGTACAGTTACACAGTGAGTGACCCTCACCCTGAATAAACAGGGACTCTGTACAGTTACACAGCGAGTGACCCTCACCCTGAATGAACAGGGACTCTGTACAGTTACACAGTGAGTGACTCTCACCCTGAATAAACAGGGACTCTGTACAGTTACACAGTGAGTGACCCTCACCCTGAATAAACAGGGACTCTGTACAGTTACACAGCGAGTGACCCTCACCCTGAATAAACAGTGACTCTGTACAGTTACACAGTGAGTGACTCTCACCCTGAATAAACAGGGACTCTGTACAGTGACACAGTGAGTGACCCTCACCCTGAATAAACAGGGACTCTGTACAGTTACACAGTGAGTGACCCTCACCCTGAATAAACAGGGACTCTGTACAGTTACACAGTGAGTGACCCTTACCCTGAATAAACAGGGACTCTGTACAGTTACACAGTGAGTGACCCTCACCCTGAATAAACAGGGACTCTGTACAGTTACACAGTGGGTGACCCTCACCCTGAATAAACAGGGACTCTGTACAGTTACACAGTGGGTGACCCTCACCCTGAATAAACAGGGACTCTGTACAGTTACACAGTGAGAGACCCTCACCCTGAATAAACAGGGACTCTGTACAGTTACACAGTGAGTGACCCTCACCCTGAATAAACAGGGACTCTGTACAGTTACACAGTGAGTGACCCTCACCCTGAATAAACAGGGACTCTGTACAGTTACACAGTGAGTGACCCTCACCCTGAATAAACAGGGACTCTGTACAGTTACACAGTGCGTGACCCTTACCCTGAATAAACAGGGACTCTGTACAGTTACACAGTGAGTGACCCTCACCCTGAATAAACAGGGACTCTGTACAGTTACACAGTGAGTGACCCTCACCCTGAATAAACAGGGACTCTGTACAGTTACACAGTGAGTGACCCTCACCTGAATAAACAGGGACTCTGTACAGTTACACAGTGAGTGACCCTCACCCTGAATAAACAGGGACTCTGTACAGTTACACAGTGAGTGACCCTCACCCTGAATAAACAGGGACTCTGTACAGTTACACAGTGAGAGACCCTCACCCTGAATAAACAAGGGACTCTGTACAGTTACACAGTGAGTGACCCTTCCCCTGAATAAACAGGGACTCTGTACAGTTACACAGTGAGAGACCCTCACCCTGAATAAACAGGGACTCTGTACAGTTACACAGTGAGAGACCCTCACCCTGAATAAACAGGGACTCTGTACAGTTACACAGTGAGTGACCCTCACCCTGAATAAACAGGGACTCTGTACACTTCCATGTGCCTGAGATGCTGATGAAACAGTTCACTCATACACTTTAAGACGGAAACAGTTAACTAATTGAGGAACTGCGGAAATCCAGGGTCTGAGTGATGGCGTCACAGGGAAGATTCTGGGCAAGCCACTCCCCATGGAGGGTAACAGTCAGTCTGTGAGCGATGCCCCCCTCTACCTCCGGTGTGCATTAACAAATCCCCTGCTTGGACAAAGCTGAATTGTCACTTCGAATTCAGGAGGCTGCCTGAGTCTACTCAAAACCACTCACTGGGCTATTTATATATTAGCTGGGGGCGATCCTCACAACTCGGTGGTGGGGGGGGGAGGAGGGGGGGGGGTGGGTGAGGAAATGGGACCCTCACCGACAGCTGGCAAAGTGGTTGACTCCGAGAACTCAACGGGCAGGGTGGCAACTGGTTAAAGGGGCAGCGTCTGCCCGTGGGGCCCCACCGCGTCTTAAAGCAGGGCAGCTGAACTTCAGGTAACACCTGCCTCGCACAAACATCTGTCCCGGTTTAACCGGCGGTGGGGGGGTGGTGGGGGGGGGGGGGGAAACAGCTGGGGATGGGCTTCCTCGTTCGCCCCTTTGCAGTTGCCATGGCAACTTCCCGCCCAAATAAGGAAGCGGGGAGGAGGGAAGAGTTTTCACTGCATGGCTCGCAGAATGAGGACAGCATTCTTCAATGGAGTAAGAGAGCGGTCGGATTCATTGTTTGCAGACAGTCTGATGAGTATTATGGGCTGGAAGTGGCGTGTTCCCCTCCCCCCCGTGAGGGAACGCCCCCTGCTCTCCCACCCCATACATCACTTAGACCCCCACCCCTCCGGGTAATTATCCCCCTCTCCTGAATCTCCCATTATTCAAGAAAGCAGCAAGAAAATACAGCAGCGCTCTCCTGTGAGACAATCCATTCAATTTAATAATCATTTTATCCCCCCCCCCCCCCTCCTCTCTGTATCTCGGAAGAACGATAAATGCAGCTCGGAGGAGCTGTGGAGCCTCCCTCCCTCCCTCCCTCTCCCTTTCGTGTCGGTGGGACTGCTGCAGAGGCTTCAAGTGCAGGCAGAAGGGAGGCAGTAACACAGAGACTGGGAATCTCTGCCCTTCAGCTCTCTCGGAGTACCTCAGCCATCTTTATATATCCCAGGAGCTGCATCCCCCTCCTGCCTCTCCCTCTCAGTGTTATCATCAAGAGGTGGGTGCGTTTATCTGCTTATTTCGAAAGTTGAATTGGATGCTTCTTTTTATTATTAACAGCTTGTGAATCCTCACTTCATTCCCACCACCCCACAGATTGCCAAAAACAGCCCCACAGTCTTGCTTTCTCATTGATATTTGGATGCAGATTTGGAAAAATGCACCAGCCAGGGAGGGGCCGGGGACGGTGGGTTTGGGGTGGGAATAAAGCAGAGGCTGGAGGAAATCTCCTGACTCCCACCCCCGCCCGCCGAGATTTATCGGATGCTGAGGGCGGAATGTTCCATGGAAGAGCCTGGTGAGAGATGCAGGGGATGGT
>NC_090367.1:4468959-4513959 GCF_035084215.1 Heptranchias perlo | reverse complement strand
GGCTGTGTGTGTGTGTGGGGCTGTGTGTGTGTGGGGCTGTGTGGGGCTGTGTGTGTGTGGGGCTGTGTGTGTGTGGGGCTGTGTGTGTGTGGGGCTGTGTGTGTGTGGGGCTGTGTGTGTGTGGGGCTGTGTGTGTGTGGGGCTGTGTGTGTGTGGGGCTGTGTGTGTGTGGGGCTGTGTGTGTGTGGGGCTGTGTGTGTGTGGGGCTGTGTGTGTGGGGCTGTGTGTGTGGGGCTGTGTGTGTGGGGCTGTGTGTGTGGGGCTGTGTGTGTGGGGCTGTGTGTGTGGGGCTGTGTGTGTGGGGCTGTGTGTGTGGGGCTGTGTGTGTGGGGCTGTGTGTGTGGGGCTGTGTGTGTGGGGCTGTGTGTGTGGGGCTGTGTGTGTGGGGCTGTGTGTGGGGCTGTGTGTGGGGGGCTGTGTGTGTGTGGGGCTGTGTGTGTGTGGGGCTGTGTGTGTCTGTGTGTGTGTGGGGCTGTGTGTGTGTGGGGCTGTGTGTGTGGGGCTGTGTGTGTGGGGCTGTGTGTGTGGGGCTGTGTGTGTGGGGCTGTGTGTGTGGGGCTGTGTGTGTGGGGCTGTGTGTGTGGGGCTGTGTGTGTGGGGCTGTGTGTGTGGGGCTGTGTGTGTGGGGCTGTGTGTGTGGGGCTGTGTGTGTGGGGCTGTGTGTGGGGGGCTGTGTGTGGGGGGCTGTGTGTGGGGGCTGTGTGTGTGTGGGGCTGTGTGTGTGTGGGGCTGTGTGTGTGTGGGGCTGTGTGTGTCTGTGTGTGTGTGGGGCTGTGTGTGTGTGTGTGTGTGTGGGGCTGTGTGTGTGTGTGTGTGTGTGGGGCTGTGTGTGTGTGTGTGTGTGTGGGTCTGTGTGTGTGTGTGTGTGGGGCTGTGTGTGTGTGTGTGTGGGGCTGTGTGTGTGTGTGTGTGGGGCTGTGTGTGTGTGTGTGTGGGGCTGTGTGTGTGTGTGTGTGTGGGGCTGTGTGTGGGGCTGTGTGTCGGAGTTTGTGGGGGGGGTGTTTTGGGGTGGGGGGGGTCGGAGTCTGTGGGGGGGGGTGTTTTGGGGTGGGGGGGTCGGAGTCTGTGGGGGGGGGTGTTTTGGGGTGGGGGGGTCGGAGTCTGTGGGGGGGGGTGTTTTGGGGTGGGGGGGTCGGAGTTTGTGGTGGGGGGGTGTTTTGGGGTGGGGGGGGTCGGAGTTTGTGGTGGGGGGGTGTTTCGGAGTTTGGGGGGGGGTCGGAGTTTGTGGGGGGGGGGGTGTGTTTCGGAGTTTGGGGGGGGGTCGGAGTTTGTGGGGGGGGGGGTGTGTTTCGGAGTTTGGGGGGGGGTCGGAGTTTGGGGGGGGGTCGGAGAGCCTGAGGGTTGGTTCAGTCACCAGGTACACACAGTGATGGGAGTGATGAACCCGCTGTGAACTGTGAACTGTGAACTGCGACCTCCCCAAATGGGAGCCGGGCAGCAGCTGAATGCGGTTTTGGGTTTGCTCTTTGACCCAGTGACCCCGCCTTTGGGGTCAGCCCGGCCCCAGGCCCCAGGCTCGGTTACTATGACTGGGCCGAGCTCCCTTTCCCCATCTCCTTGACGTTTCTGAATGTTGTACATATGGGCCTGTGTCTCAGTCCTCTGGGTGTGCGGAGACGGGGCGGGGGGAGTGGGTAGGTGGGAGAGGGCTGGGGGGTGTGGGGAGAGGGCGGGGGGGGTGTGGGGAGAGGGCGGGGGGGTGTGGGGAGAGGGCGGGGGGGTGTGGGGAGAGGGCGGGGGGGTGTGGGGAGAGGGCGGGGGGGTGTGGGGAGAGGGCGGGGGGGTGTGGGGAGATGGGGCGGGGGGAGTGGGGAGATGGGGCGGGGGGAGTGGGGAGATGGGGCGGGGGGAGTGGGGAGATGGGGCGGGGGGAGTGGGGAGATGGGGCGGGGGGAGTGGGGAGATGGGGCGGGGGGAGTGGGGAGATGGGGCGGGGGGAGTGGGTAGGTGGGAGATCGGGTGGTGGGAGGGGGCGGGGGGAGTGGGGAGATGGGGCGGGGGGAGTGGGGAGATGGGGCGGGCGGCGTGGGGCGTGGGGAGGGGGCGGGGGGGCGTGGAGAGGGGGCGGGGGGGAGTGGGGAGAGGGCGGGGGGAGTGGGGAGATGGGGCGGGGGGAGTGGGTAGGTGGGAGAGGGCGGGGGGGTGTGGGGAGAGGGCGGGGGGAGTGGGGAGAGGGCGGGGGGAGTGGGGAGATGGGGCGGGGGGAGTGGGGAGATGGGGCGGGGGGAGTGGGGAGATGGGGCGGGGGGAGTGGGGAGATGGGGCGGGGGGAGTGGGGAGATGGGGCGGGGGGAGTGGGGAGATGGGGCGGGGGGAGTGGGGAGATGGGGCGGGGGGAGTGGGGAGATGGGGCGGGGGGAGTGGGGAGATGGGGCGGGGGGAGTGGGGAGATGGGGCGGGGGGAGTGGGGAGATGGGGCGGGGGGAGTGGGGAGATGGGGCGGGGGGAGTGGGGAGATGGGGCGGGGGGAGTGGGGAGATGGGGCGGGGGGAGTGGGTGGGCAGGCAGGGAGTGGGTAAGTGGGGGACGTCCCCACTGGGAGAGGGTCTGCTCTCCCTATCGGGGAAGTGGAATCTCAACAGTTATTCTCGAGACTCTTATCCATAACCGATGGTCACTGCGGTGTCGGGTTGCCAACTCTGTCTGGGTGTATTCCTGGAGGTTTCATCACATGACCACAACCACCCCACCCCCGCGCTTCCTCCCCCCCCCAAATTGGTCGCCCGACACGTCCATTTTTATAACTGGTAAACAAAAGCATTGAAAGAAAATGATTTGTGTTTTTTGACGCCCCTGTGATTTTTCTCCTGGCTTCTCCGGGAGATTAATCTTCAATTCCTGGAGACTCCAGGACAATCCTGGAGGGTTGGCAACCCCACCATCTCATGTCACTGATTCCCCCAACCAGGGGAAATAGTCTCGCCCTGTTCACCCTATTAAAACCCTTCACCATTTTTAAAAAAATCTCTACTTACTGTTAATTGTATCTGTGATTTATATTAATGAGTGTTAATTGTATTCAGGCGGTGGGTATCGATGGGGGACTCTCCTGTATCCATCCTCTGAGAGCTGATCTGGGGTGTGGGGGGTGTCATGTGGATCTCTGTGATTAAAGGCTTGGAAGCAACTGAAGACCAGGCTCTAATATTTAACCCTTCGCCTCCTGACTATCCAATTTATTACACTTATTCTCCTCCTAGCATCCTCTGATCCCCGATTTCCATCGCTCCACCATTGGTGGCCGTGCCTTCAGCTCTGGAATTCCCTCCCTGATCCCTCTCCCCCTCCCTCTCCCTCCTTTATAAGACCCTCCTTAAAACCTCCCTCTTTGACCGAGCTTTTGGTCGCCTGTCCTAATATCTCCTTATGTGGCTCGGTGTTAAATTTCTTGTCTGATAACGCTGCTGTGGAGGGCCTCGGGATGTTAAAGGCGCTATATAAATGCAAGCGGTTGTTGTTGTTGGAAATGGTCCTGTATCTCAAGTGTCTCCTGGTGACTATGGTCTCCCATCCCTGCCACCGCCCTGGTGTGACGCCCGCTCCACCTACGGCTCCCTCTCTGGCCCGCCGAGTAACTCCACCGTGTTGCCGAGGTTTTAAAGGGCCAGTACAGAGCCGGTCGACTCCAGACACCATCCCTACTCTGTGTCGAATTGATTGTCAATGGTTTGGGCATTTGATTCACCTCCTCAGAGAGAGAGAAACTATTTCCTCTGGTGGGGGTGGGGGGAGTCCAGAACAAGGGGGCAGAATCTTAAAGTTAGAGCCGGGCCGTTCAGGGGTGATGTCAGGAAGCACTTCTTCACACAAAGCGGGGGGGGGGGGAATCTCTTTTTTTCTTTCCCCTCTCTTCCCCCCCCCCCCAAAAAAAAACTGAGGCTGCGGGGGGTCAGCGGGAGCTTTCAGGACCGAGAGGGATAGATTTTTGTTGGGGAAGGGTATCAAGGGATATGGAGCCAAGGCGGGAAAATGGGGTTAAGATACATGAGCGGCCATGATCTGATTGAATGGGTGGAAAAGGCCAGAGGGGCCGAATGGCCTCCTCCCTGTTTTTATGGCTTCGGGACGACAATTGGCCTAAGTACCCCATGACTTGGGGGGGGGGGGGGTGGAGAGAGGGGGAGTAGCTGATCGCTCAGGGACACCCGCTGGGATGTATGTGTTTGTGGGTGCGGCTTGGATGTGATGCCTGCTCTGGTTGAATAGCCTGCCAATCCTCACCGTTGAGACTGCCGTGAAAGTTGACCACTATCATTTGAGGTGGCAGAGGCCCCCCCCCCCCCAATCTTTGGGCGACAGGGAGGAACGGTAGGGATTTTGAGGTTCACAGTAGGCCCGAGGCGAGTTCTGACACTCACTGACTCTCTCTCTCTCTCTCTCTCTGTGCCTCAGAAGCATGCCTAAAGGAGAAACGCCTGTTAACAGCACAATGAGCATAGCACAGGCCAGAAAATTGGTGGAGCAGCTGAAAATTGAGGCCAGCATGTATCGGATAAAGGTAATGTGACTCTTCCCGAAAGCAGCCAGAAACTGCTGGAGTGAAATCACTCCAGAGCCCGTAACCCAGGCCGACACTCCCCGGCTCCAGTACCGAGGGAGCGCCGCACTGCGGATGAGACGTTAAACCCAGGGCCCCGTCTGCCCCTCTCGGGTGGATGTAAAAGATCCCACGGCCGCTATTGGAAGAAGAGCAGGGGAGGGGGGAGTTCTCCCCGGTGTCCTGGGGCCAATATTTATCCCTCAACCAACATCACTAAAAAACAGATGATCCGGTCATTATCACATTGCTGTTTGTGGGATCTTGCTGTGCTGCTGCGTCTCCTACATTATAACAGTGGCCTTCGAAAGCACTTCATTGGCTGTAAGGCGCTTTGGGAGGCCCTGAGGTTGTGAAAGGCGCTATATAAATGCAAGCTCTTCCTTCTAGCCTGGGCGGCGATACTAAACACTGTCTTTTCTGCATCCCTCCCTCTCTGTGGCAGGTCTCGAAAGCAGCGGCTGACCTGATGGCCTACTGCGATGCCCACACCTGCGAGGACCCACTCATCACCCCTGTGCCAACCTCCGAGAACCCCTTCCGG
The DNA here is from genome assembly GCF_035084215.1 of Heptranchias perlo. Classification (NCBI taxonomy): domain Eukaryota; kingdom Metazoa; phylum Chordata; class Chondrichthyes; order Hexanchiformes; family Hexanchidae; genus Heptranchias; species Heptranchias perlo. The sequence goes on along the minus strand of NC_090367.1, from coordinate 4,508,878 downwards.
GAGAAGAAGTTCTTCTGTGCTCTTTTATAAGGCCGCGTGTCACTGTTTGTTTAAACGGGAATGGAATTGGGACTTGGCCGGAGAATTGTTGTTCGGGAGGCTGTCTCGGATTTAAAGGGATCGCGTTCACACCAATAAAACTAAAAATAGAACTACGGGCCCGTTGCTCTTTCCGTACCTGGATCTCTCTGTTCTCTGTCCGAGTCCTCGCTCTCTTTTTTTTTTAAACCGTTCGACCTGTGGCGTTGTATACGGGCGGTCGAGACCGAGTGTGGTCTTCAGGTGAAGTGGGGTTTGAGCATATTTGGACTAGGGCAAGCAGATGTGATTCAACAGCTGCCTGCATTTATACAGCGCCTTTTAATGTAGTGAAACGTCCCTCGGTGCTTCACAGGAGCGATTATCAAACAGAATCTGACACCGAGCCACGTGAGGAGATATCAGGACAGGTGACCAAAAGCTCGGCCAAAGAGGGAGGTTTTAAGGAGCGTCTTAAAGGAGGAGAGAGAGGGGGAGAGGTTTAGGGAGGGAATTCCAGAGCATAGGGCCCGGGCAGCTGAAGGCACGGCCGCCAATGGTGGGGCGGAGGGAGAGGGGGTGCTCAAGAGGCCAGAATTGGAGGAGCGCAGAGATCTGAGGGCTGGAGATAGGGAGGAGGGAGAGGGATATGAACACGAGGATGAGACTTTTAAAATCGAGGTGTTCCTGGACTGGGAGCCGATGTAGGTCAGCGAGCGCGGGGGGGGTGATGGGTGAACGGGACTCGGGGCGAGTTAGGATACAGGGGGAGGGGGGCAGAGTTTTGGATGAGCTGAAGTTTACGGAGGGTGGAAGATGGGAGGCCGGCCAGGGGAGCGTTGGAATAATCGAGTCTAGAGGTTACAAAGGCACGGATGAGGGTTTGAGCAGCAGATGAGCTGAGGCAGGGGGTGGAGACGGGCGATGTTTCGGAGGTGGAAGTAGGCGGTCTCGGTGATGGAGAGGATATGGGGTCAGAAGCTCAGCTCAGGGTCAACGAGGGCCCAGAAGGTCCCCTGGTCCGTGTCGAGTTGGCCGAACTCAGTTGGACTTGCAGTAGGGATGCCACAATTGGTGTCCAGGCCTCTGGATGGGGAAATCAGCTCCTGATGGTGCTCCGGCGTGATTAAAGGCCACTTGCCCGAGATACAGCTGGGGGCCCCTTCTGAAAAATGCGTGCGTGGCATGAGGAGAAGATTGGGCTGTGGCGCGATGCCTCCCATGGTTGAAGAGCCCACTGCCGCTTACTGTCCAGGTGCGCGCGGGCCCTGTCTTCCTACAGGTTGGGGCTCAATCATAGAATTTTACAGCGCAGAAGGAGGCCGTTCGGCCCATCGGGCCTGTACCGGCTCTTTGAAAGAGCTATCCGATTAATCCTACTACCCCGCCCCTCCTCTCTGCCCATAGCCCTGAAAAATAATATTCCTTTTCAATTCTACGTCGGATTCGCTATTGAATCTGCTTCCACTGCCCTTTCGCTCCGGAATTCAGGAATGGGGCAGGCTGGCTGAACAACATGCTCTTCTCCTGATCCGAACACCTTCCAAAGGGATGCAGGTATCTTGGCCCTGGGGCTGTGTTGGGGGTTTGTGATCATTCTGCTGCGGTCAGGGAGACCGGCTGAACGGGAACTTGAATTAAATGAAAAGCACGAAGGCAGTCCTGTTGCTTTTTAATAAGATTTAGACCAGTGTTTTTCAAACTTTTCTGTGTGGGGACCCTCCCCTGTAAACACCGACACACTCCCGGGGACCCCCTGTAAACACCGACACACTCCCGGGGACCCCCTGTAAATACCGACACACTCCCGGGGACCCCCTGTAAACACCGACACACTCCCGGGGACTCCCTGTAAACACTGACATGCTCCCCGGGGACCCCCTGTAAACACTGACACACTCCCGGGGACCCCCTGTAAATACTGACACACTCCCGGGGACCCCCTGTAAATACTGACACTCTCCCGGGGACCCCCTGTAAATACTGACACACTCCCGGGGACCCCCTGTAAATACTGACACACTCCCGGGGACTCCCCGTAAACACTGACACACTCCCGGGGACCCCCCGTAAACACCGACACACTCCCGGGGACCCCCTGTAAATACTGACACTCTCCCGGGGACCCCTTGTAAATACTGACACACTCCCGGGGACCCCCTGTAAATACTGACACACTCCCGGGGACCCCCTGTAAATACTGACACACTCCCGGGGACCCCCTGTAAATACTGACACTCTCCCGGAGACCCCCTGTAAATACTGACACACTCCCGGGGACCCCCTGTAAATACTGACACTCTCCCGGGGACCCCCCGTAAATACTGACACAATCCCGGGGACTCCCCGTAAACACTGACACACTCCCGGGGACCCCCTGTAAATACTGACACACTCCCGGGGACCCCCTGTAAATACTGACACACTCCCGGGGACCCCCTGTAAATACTGACACACTCCCGGGGACCCCCCTGTAAATACTGACACACTCCCGGGGACCCCCTGTAAATACTGACACACTCCCGGGGACCCCCTGTAAATACTGACACTCTCCCGGGGACCCCCCGTAAATACTGACACAATCCCGGGGACTCCCCGTAAACACCGACACACTCCCGGGGACCCCCTGTAAATACTGACACACTCCCGGGGACTCCCCGTAAACACTGACACACTCCCGGGGACTCCCCGTAAACACCGACACACTCCCGGGGACTCCCCGTAAATACCGACACACTCCCGGGGACTCCCCGTAAACACTGACACACTCCCGGGGGACCCCCTGTAAATACTGACACACTCCCGGGGACCCCCTGTAAACACTGACACACTCCCGGGGGACCCCCTGTAAATACTGACACACTCCCGGGGACCCCCTGTAAACACTGACACATTCCCGGGGACCCCCTGTAAACACTGACACACTCCCGGGGGACCCCCTGTAAATACTGACACACTCCCGGGGACTCCCCGTAAACACTGACACACTCCCGGGGACCCCCTGTAAACACTGACACACTCCCGGGGACCCCCTGTAAATACTGACACACTCCCCGGGGACCCCCTGTAAATACTGACACACTCCCAGGGACCCCCTGTAAACACTGACACACTCCCGGGGACCCCCTGTAAACACTGACACACTCCCGGGGACCCCCTGTAAACACTGACACACTCCCGGGGACCCCCTGTAAATACGGACACACTCCCGGGGACCCCCTGTAAATACCGACACACTCCCGGGGACCCCCTGTAAATACCGACACAATCCCGGGGACCCCCTGTAAATACTGACACACTCCCGGGGACCCCCTGTAAATACGGACACAATCCCGGGGACCCCCTGTAAATACCGACACACTCCCGGGGACCCCCTGTAAATACCGACACACTCCCGGGGACCCCCTGTAAATACTGACACAATCCCAGGGACCCCCTGTAAACACTGACACACTCCCAGGGACCCCCTGTAAATACTGACACACTCCCGGGGACCCCCTATAAATACTGACACACTCCCGGGGACCCCCTGTAAATACTGACACACTCCCGGGGACCCCCTGTAAATACTGACACACTCCCCGGGGACCCCCTGTAAACACCGACACACTCCCGGGGACCCCCTGTAAATACGGACACACTCCCGGGGACCCCCTGTAAATACCGACACACTCCCGGGGACCTCCTGTAAATACGGACACACTCCCGGGGACCCCCTGTAAATACGGACACACTCCCGGGGACCCCCTGTAAATACCGACACACTCCCCGGGGACCCCCTGTAAATACCGACACACTCCCGGGGACCTCCTGTAAATACGGACACACTCCCGGGGACCCCCTGTAAATACGGACACACTCCCGGGGACCCCCTGTAAATACCGACACACTCCCGGGGACCCCCTGTAAATACTGACACACTCCCAGGGACCCCCTGTAAATACTGACACACTCCCAGGGACCCCCTGTAAACACTGACACACTCCCGGGGACCCCCTGTAAATACTGACACACTCCCGGGGACCCCCTGTAAACACTGACACACTCCCGGGGACCCCCTGTAAATACCGACACACTCCCGGGGACCCCCCCGTGAACGCCGTCGCACTCCCGGGGACTCCCTGTAAATATCATCGCACTCCCGGGGACCCCCTGTAAATACCGTTGCACTCTCAGGGACCCCCCGTAAGTACCAACACACTCCCGGGTACTCCCTCTTAATACCGTTGCACTCCCGGGGACCCCCTGTAAATACTGACACACTCCCGGGGACCCCCTGTAAATACTGACACACACCCGGGGACCCCCTGTAAATACTGACACACTCCCGGGGACCCCCTGTAAATACTGACACACTCCCGGGGACCCCCTGTAAATACTGACACACACCCGGGGACCCCCTGTAAATACTGACACACTCCCGGGGACCCCCTGTAAATACTGACACACTCCCGGGGACCCCCTGTAAACACTGACACACTCCCGGGGACCCCCTGTAAACACTGACACACTCCCGGGGACCCCCTGTAAACACTGACACACTTCCGGGGACCCCCTGTAAACACTGACACACTCCCGGGGACCCCCTGTAAACACTGACACACTCCCGGGGACCCCCTGTAAACACTGACACACTCCCGGGGACCCCCTGTAAACACTGACACTCTCCCGGGGACCCCCTGTAAACACTGACACACGTCTGGGGACCACCAGTGTCCTGACCAACAAAGGATGAGAACAGCCATCCAGAGGAATAGAATGCAATGATTACAGAAAATGTTTTTATTAATGTACAGAAATCTCCAGATTACAAGAAAAAGAAATCTGCCGATCTGCTGACCCACCCCCTCCACCAAGTCGAGGACCCACAGTTTGAGACCCTACGTCTCACACCGTGCAAAACCAGGGCAGGATTGGGAACGAATCAGTAACAGCTACTGAGCCCTTGGTATTGGCGAGGCCAGCAGATCACCAACCTGATAACAACATCGTCCCGAGACCCAAGGGATTCACGGGTCTCCCCTCCCCCTGCACCGAGAGCTCCCGAAGAGGGGGGATAGCAAGGACCCTGAGCTGGGATGTATCAGGCTGGGAGCAGGATGCAAAAATCTAGCCAATTTCTCCCTCCCCCCCACAACTATAGCCGCAGGGGAACGGTTCTGCAGGTCTAGGCTGCCCTACAGCATCTCTTCCAATCGGCCAATCTTCGTCTGTGAGGCCAGACGGTGGCAGCTATTTGGAAGGGGGGGGAAGCGCACAGACAAGTATAAAACCAAACGACTGAGGCCAGCGGCCATGGCAAAGTGACAGTCAGCTCTGCAGGGTCAGAAACCGAGCCCCACCAGCCTTCAGCCTGACCCGGGGGGGGGGCGGTGGGGGGTCACTCCATTATTGAAGAACCCCTTCAGCAAGCACCCCCCCTCCCCAACTGCTAGCTTTGCACCTGCAGTTCACCTCTCCACAGAGCAATGCAGCAAGAGGCCACAGGGTGCCATCTTGCCATGGCCGCAGGAGACTCGGCCGAGCGTGCCTGGGTTCTGGGATCATCCCCGGGACAGGCACGGGGCCGTGAGGAAACTGAAGTTAAAAGACTTCAGGGGCGACGGGCAGGCTAACGTGCTGGCCGGCACCAAGCGAGCGATGCCGCTTGGAAAACGTGTGGAGCGCATGATCGGGGCCTGATCGCGATGCCCACTGCAGTCGAACAGCCCGTCGCCAATCACGCTCCAGGTCGCTGGGAGACTGGCCCCTTGGGCGCCTGGCGGCTGCGGAGCTGTGCTGCAGCATGGGTCAGCACCACAGGAGACGGGAAAGGGGACATTTGCTGGGCTGCAGCGCACAGAAGAATCCTAAACCCTGAGAGGGGAGACGCACCAAGCATCACTGACAGAGACAGGTCAACGTTTGGAGCATAAACCCTTGATCAGACAAGGAAACCATCACTCCTCTTTGCTGCTGACAGACGCTGAATGAGTATTTGCAATTGTTGCTCCAGAATCCCAGCATCAGCTGCGCCTTGAATATTGGCATTACTGGGAGGATGGCCTCCTAAGCACTAGGGGGCGCTAAGGAACAGGAAAGGTACCCTCCTGCCCCGTCGATACCTCGTTGTCAGCCGCGCCGGTATAAAAGGGGGCGGCGCGCCGCCCTGCGTTCTTTTCCCGGCGGAGTGCGGGACTGCGAGGAGGAGGTGGCGCCGCTGGAGGTACGGGCGCTGCAGGCGGCCTGGCTCTCATGGCGATTACACGGTGTCACGGTTAAACAGTCGACGATAACCGGGCACCGGCAATGGCCGATTCTTGGTTGTTGCCGCCCGCTCGTAGTTTTGCTTTTAAAATCCGGCGCGCGCTGTTAACGGCTGCGGCTGACCGGCTTGGTGTGCGCCTGCGCAAGGCTGCGGGGGAGACGGTTGCTGCTGGCAACGGGGCGAGGATTAAAGGGGACGGGGAGCGCGCAGGCGCGGGGTCTGGGGTGGGGGAGGGGTTCGGGTTCGCTGACCACGTGGTGCGTGCGCCCAGCTGAGCGCGAAGACCCGATTTAAAATGGCGGGCAGGGTGCGGCCAAGTGTTTTTGATGGGAGATGGAGGAGGATGGAGAGAAAATAGGGGAATCTTCATGTTGCATTAACGTGAGGGGGGGGGGGGTTGGAAGGAGTTGGCCGCCGTCTGCTACTTATAGTTCCCGTAGGGATTTCAAGCACAGGAAGGAGGCCATTCGGCCCATAGTGCCTGTGCTGGCTGCTTGCTGGAGCAATCCAAAAGCTAATCTGCCCCCTCCCCCCCCCCTTCCCTACAGCCCTGTGTCTAACTATATCTCTAGATATTTATCCAGTTTTCCCTTAAAAGTGGCAATGGTCTCTTGTTACAGGACTAGACAGACTGGATGCAGGGAGGATGTTTTCCCCTGGCTGGGGAGTCCAGCACCAGGGGGGGTCACAGTCTCAGGATATGGGGTAGGCCATTTAGAACTGAGATGAGGAGAAAGTTCTTCACTCAGAGGGTGGTGAACCTGTGGAATTCTCTACCACAAGGCAGTGGAGGCCAAGTCATTAGATGTATTCAAGAAGGAGATCGATATATTTCTTAATGCTAAAGGGATATGGGGAAAAAGCAGGAATAGGGTACTGAGTTAGACAATTGATCATTTTGAATGGCGGAGCAGGGCCGAATGGCTGCCTCTTGCTCCTATTTTCAATGTTTCTATGTTTCCTCAACCAACCTGTTGCAAAGTATTTAATGCTCTAGCCATCCTCAAGACATTTATTCTCATTCTGCCCTATTAATCTCCTTGTGACTGACTCCCCGACCAGACAAAATGGGCTTTCCCTGTTTGCCCAATTGAAACCCTTCATGGTTTTAACAATGTCCCTTAAGTCTCCTCTTGGCCTTCTTTACTCCAGAACAAATAGCCCTGCTGCCAAGATGGTTTTAATTTCATAACTGGCCACTTCTGGTTTAATTCTTGCAAATTTGAAGAGTCTTACCCATGTTAAACATTCCCTGGTTTACAGTTAATTGTAAAATGGACAGCTCAGTGGTTGGATTTTTGGGGGTTAGGTGTCACCTACAAAGCTGGCATTTATTGCCCATCCCTTGCTCTGAGCAGTAGTGCTAGGCCTTTGATGCAGTCTGTGGTGTAACGGGGCAGTTGGTGTGGGACATGTAGGCCAGAATGTAAACTTCTCGCTGCTGCTTAAGGTAAAGATGACCCCACCCCCTCTAGTTCTTGACACACCTGTGTCTGTCTGTGGCCTGTGTGTGTGCTATGAGAGGGAGAGTAACCTCAGTGCTATGTCTTCGGTACCAGTGAGTGAACTGCAATCTCCTGGTCCTATCCTAAATGGCTGAGACACCCATTTACTGGGATCGCACTCAGTTCAGGCACATTACCAGTTGTGGAGTGTAATAAGATGCTGCAGGAACACCTGATTTGAGGATTCTGAATATTTGTATGTACCTGGTTTAAGTGTTAGTTACTGACTGAATATTGAGTTCTCTAAAATGATGGTGCCTATTGAAGCAAATGGCCATGTTTATCTAGACTATTCACTGGAGAACCTTGCCATTGCTATTTTGATAGTGATGCCTGAGGCCTGCTTCTCTCCATCAGCAGCATGTTGCAGGTGACTGCTTACCTCCATGTACTGACCAGAGGGTGTTATGTAAGGAAATGATGTCCTGGACATAATGTTTAACTGTACAGTGGGTTCCTGCTTAGAGGAGAAAGAGTTGGAATGGTCACTAAAAATGTCTTTCTTTCCTCCAGGTGCGAGTTGGTGTTGAATCTTCTGATACTGGAGTTGGGACACATTGCAGGGGTTCTGTGAGGGGAAGGCTAGGATATTGCCCAGTACTATACTGTTCTTTGCTCTGTTTAGTAACCAGTTTCTATCGTGTGGTGAATCATGTACAGTGAGGTTGGGTTGTGCAGGTAGCTGGAATGCAGAAACTTGAAGGTCTGTAATGGGTGGGAGGCAAGAACTCCCAGTGTCACTGACTGACATCCTGAATGGGGGAAAGGAGGATTGAGATTAGGCTGATATCAATCTACCATCCCTGGTGGAATAGATGAATAAAGATCAGGGTATGGTTGCATAGTGGTGGTTACTGGGCTAGTAATCCAGTGACATGGGTTCAAATCCTGCCATGGCAGCTGGGGAATTGAAATTCAGTTAATTATATCAAAAATCTGTAATGAAAAGCTGATATCAGTAACGGAGACCGTGAAACTATAAACCCCACTGGTTCACTAATGCTTAGGGAAAGAAATCTGTCCTTACCCAATCTGGGCCTGTGTCTCCAGACCCACAACAATGTGGCTGATTCTTAGCTGCCCTCAAATGGCCTAGCAAGCCACTCAATTGTCAAGCAGGTGGCTCACTGCTGCTTCTCAAGGACAATTAGGGATGGGCAATAAATGCTGGCCTTGCCAGTGATGCCCACATCCCATGATTTTTTTTTTAAAAAGTAAGGGGAATGTAAAGAGGAGAGGGGTTAGTCAGGGGCACAATCTTTTGTTCTAGGTTCTAATGCCCTGTGGAGGTGTTTTCTCTGTTACTGTAAGGTCTAATACCAGGGGGGTTTGCTCAGTACAGTAACTAATGCAGTTTTAATTCTAATAGGGTGGTGTCTCCCTAGTTAGTGCAGGAACAGTGTAGTATGGCAGAAGCCTTGCAATGTTGTTCAATGCTAAACCAGTGATTGCCATCAGGACAGATTGGGTTATCCTCACCGGTGAGTGTCTTCACCCTCCTGCTCTTCTCTTTCCCCCCAAAAAAAAACTCCCCACACTGTTGATGAAGGGGCTTTGTGATGTGAGCATTCTGAATTGGCAAAACATTTTTAATTAATTCTCAGGATGTTGGCATTGCAGGAAAAGCTGGCATTTATTGCTGCTCTGAAGGTAATGGTGGGCTGCCTTTTCTGCATGGTTATGACTGGAATGCCAGGCCACATCTGGGGGCAGTTGGTGAGACTGCAGTCATATAGGTGAGATGGGTAATGGTGGCCCCAGGAAACTTGCTGTTTAAGGTGAAGACAGCCCCTCTAGTTCTTGACACACCTGTGTCTGTCTGTGGCCTGTGTGTGTGCTATGAGAGGGAGAGTAACCTCAGTGCTATGTCTTCGGTACCAGTGAGTGAGCTGCCATCTCCTGGCCCTATCCTAAATGGCTGAGACACCCAGTTACTGGGATCACACTCAATTCAGGCACATTACCAGCTGTGTTGTGGATTGCAAGTGTAATAAGATGCTGCAGGCACACCTGATTTGAGGATTGAATGTTTTCGTACCTGGTATAAGTGTTTAGTTACTGACTGAATGTTGGAGCCTGTTGGTGAGTAGCTGCCTGTCACTTACTGAGGGCACAGTCAAACTGTAGAGGGGAGTTTTGTCCACATCAACATGGTTTTGTCTTGGGTGGGCAAATGAATCATTTGACCAGAGGTGAGTGAATTGTGAACTGATGTGGCAGGAGCCCAGAAATTACATGTTGGTTTTCTGAATCTGATACCTGTTACTTTGCAGCAGATCTGTTGTTTTGGGTGGTTCTTTTAATATGTTTCTCCTCCTTCCAGGTTATTGCACAGTAAGCATCTGTGGATTGTCTGCACAAGATAACAAGCAAGTGAAGATGGACCAACTTGGACAGGAGAATGCATTTAAGGGGCAGCTAGATGAGTACATGGGGCAAAGGGAATAGAAAGTTATGCTGATGGGGTGAGATGAAGGAGGCTTGTGTGAAGCATAACCCCCAGCATGGACCAGTTGTGCTGAATGGCCTGTTTCTGTGCTGTCCGTGCTATGTAAACTTGTCCTGAAAGTGGCCTCCTGGCAGCAGTATTGCCTGGGAGTGAAATTAGTAGGCCAGGCTGAAAGGGATGTGGGGGGAGAAAGGAGAGGGGGGGTGCAAAGATGGTCTGAGGGAGATGGTCACCTGTAGTGTAATAATTCAAACTCCTCTGGACTGACAGAACTTCATGAAGGAGGGAGTGGGCTGTAATGTAAATACTGCTGGTGCCATGTGGTAACATGAAGGTATTGGATCCCTCTACAGATGCATTCAGTAAAAGCACCATAAATACTTCTGGTGGAGATATATAAGCTTGCTTCAGGGTCCTATTTTACTTGACATTGTTTAAAATGTGCATCTATTAAATAAAAATGGTTACAGACACACTGCAAGTTCAAAGTTCTTCTGGCTGAAGTGTCAGATTGTGAGTAGCTCATGAAGGGGACTTGGATTTATACAAAAGCAAATTTCTGCAGATACTGGAAATCTGAAAGAGAAACTCTGGCAAGACTCAGTGTCTGGAGAGAGAAACAATTAACGTTAAAGGTTGATGACCTTTCATCAGAACTTTGATTTATACAATGCCTTTTCAAAACATTGAAAAATACTGTGCACTTTATTTTTGAGTGGAGTGCAGTGATCTGTGCAGGCAGATGCAGCTATTTTGTGCACCCTAAGGCCTCATTAACAGTGCTGAGGTGACTAAACTGTTAAATCTGTCTTCTGTCCAACGCTGCATTGCTACAGCTGCTCTGAGTGACGTTAAATAGAGGCCCCACCTCCCCCCGCCAACCCTGGGTGGATTGCAAAAGATCCTACATGCTATTTGTAGAGCAGGGTCCAACAGCACCAAAAACAGATTAAATGGTCATCCATCTTAATGTGTCTGGAATCTTGTGTACAAAATAGCTGCCATATTCCCCCCCATTGTAATCCATTGCCTGTGAAGCACTTTGGGGTGTTTGAGGTAATTAGGTACTCTACATGAGTCTTTTTGTGGTGTTGGTTCATGGAGGAAAGTTGGTGTGAGCATTGGAAGAATGCTCTTTAAATAGTGCAATAGGATCTTTAATATCCACTGGAACAGGGAGAGGGGCCTTGCTTTATGTTGTGCATTTTTCAGACATTTGTTGCCAACTATTCAAATTTGCCACTGATGCCAAAGTAGGAGGGGCAGTTGAATGATAGCTGTGAGGCAAATTATGTAACTGAGAAGGTTATTGATACATAAAAGATTAATATGGACAAGTAAAGTACTGCACAGAGGAAGATGGATAAATGGACAAATTGTAAGAAGACTGGGCTTTCTACCCTGACAAGAATGTTTATCAAGGGCACCAGATTAATCCTTAACCCTTTCACCTTGTTAAGGAACAATCAATTAACCCTTTATTGCCACATCAACGGTGATTGCCTTGGCAACAGGCAGTTGCAGGGGCAGTCTGTAAACACCATGTATTGTTCTATATGTATAAATGCGTAGGCTTCAAGGAGCTCCTGAACATTTACCTGACGAAGGAGGAAGCCTCCGAAAGCTTGTGAATTTAAAATAAAATTGCTGGACTATAACTTGGTGTTGTAAAATTGTTTACAATTGTCAACCCCAGTCCATCACCGGCATCTCCACATCACATCAACTAAGCCAAATGCTAAAGTCATGAACTTGTGTGAGTTATAATTAACAATGTATAAATTCAGTGTTAACTGGCTTGCTGAGTATGAGACATTAATTTAGACATGAGCGGGTAGATAAGGGTAATGCAGTTGATGTGTATCTGGACTTTAAAAAGGTATTTGATAAAGTGCTGCATAATAAGCTTATCAAGATTGAATCCCATGGAATAAAATGGGCAGTAGCAGCATAGATGCAGAATTGGCTGAGTAACAGGAAACTGAACAGTTTTTTGGACTGGAGGGAGGTGTATAGTGGTATTCCCCTGGGGTTAGTATTAGGACCACTGCTTTACTTGCTTTATATTAATGACTTGAACTTGGGTGCAGAGAGCACAATTTCCAAATTTACAGAGGAGACAAAACTTGGAAATGCAGTGAACAACAAGGCGAGTGATAGACTTCGAGGATATAGGCAGACATGTGGCAGATGAAATTTAACACAAAATTGCGAGGTGATGCACTCTGGTAGGAAGAACGAGGAGAGGCAATATAAACTAACGGGCATGACTCAAAGGGGTACAGGCACAGACCTGGGGGTATATGTACACAAATTGTTGAAGGTGGCAGAGCAGGTTGAGAAAGTGGTCAAAAAAGCATATGGGATTCGGGGCTTTCTAAATAGAGGCATAGAGTACAAAAGCAAGGAAGTCTTGATCAACTTTTATAAAATGCTGGTTTGGCCATAACTGGAGTGTTGTCTAGTTCTGGAAAGATGTGAAGGCCTTAGGGTGCAGAAAAGATTGACTAGAATGATTCCAGGGATGAGTGGCTTCAGTTATGTGGATAGATTAGAGCAGCTGGGGTTGCTCTCAGAATAGAGAAGGTTGAGAGATTTGTTAGAGGTATAAATACTGTGGCTACGAGAGCAGGTCAGAGGCTGGGTATTCTGCGGCGAGTGACTCACCTCCTGACTCCCCAAAGCCTTTCCACCATCTACAAGGCACAAGTCAGGAGTGTGATTGGAATACTCTCCACTTGCCTGGATGAGTGCAGCTCCAACAACACTCAAGAAGCTCGACACCATCCAAGATAAAGCAGCCCGCTTGATTGGCACACCATCCACCACCCTAAACATTCACTCCCTTCACCACCGGCGCACTGTGGCTGCAGTGTGTACCATCCACAGGATGCACTGCAGCAACTCCCAAACCCGCGACCTCTACCACCTAGAAAGACAAGAGCAGCAGGCACATGGGAACAACACCACCTGCACGTTCCCCTTAGTCACACACCATCCCGACTTGGAAATATATCGGCCGTTCCTTCATCGTCGCTGGGTCAAAATCCTGGAACTCCCTTCCTAACAGCACCGTGGGAGAACCTTCACCTCACAGACTGCAGCGGTTCAAGAAGGCGGCTCACCACCACCTTCTCGAGGGCAATTAGGGATGGGCAATAAATGCCGGCCTCGCCAGCGATGCCCACATCCCATGAACAAATCAAAAAATATTGAAAATCATGAAAGATCTAGACAGTAGATAGAGAGAAACTGTGCCCATTGGTGGAAGGGTCAAGAACCAGAGGACATAGATTTAAGGTGATTGGCAAAAGAACGAAAGGTGATATGGGGAAAAACATTTTTACACAGCGAGTGGTTAGGATCTGGAATGCGCTGCCAGAAGGGGTGGTGGAGGTAGATTCAATTGTTGCTTTCAAAAGGGAATTGGATAAGTACTCAAAAGGGAAGAAATTTGCAGGGCTACGGGGAAAGAGCAAGGGAATGGGACTAGCTGGATTGCTCTTGGACTCGATGGGCTGAGTGGCCTCCTAAGCTGTAAGCTTTCTGTGATTCTATTTCAGATAGCTGACAGGCTGAAAGCATAAGATAGGCAGTCTATTGAAAGTCCATGATTATAGTCAGCAATGTTTCCAGACCTTGTACAACCTCGTCCTTCTGAGCTGGTTTCCTTTGAGGTGATGGCGATAGCCTGCTGAGTTTTCAGGGGGGGGTCCTTCCTCTGTAGAGGTACTCTCCATTCTCGTGGATCCTCTGCTCCTGGGTAAACTCAGCGTGCAGGGTAATATCTATTGCGACTAGCTGGTTTAAATCTCACTTCCCTTGATTTTAGGGAGGGACGTAGCTTGCTCGGCGTGTCCTGATGAGGGCAGACTTGGCTGGAGGTAGACTTGCTGTCTTTTACAGATACCCTACTACATACACTACACAAGCTCCTATACTGGTACTTAATACTACAATGCAACACTTCCACCGCTGCTGCTTTTAATGTTGATGTGGAGATGCCGGTGATGGACTGGGGTTGACAATTGTAAACAATTTTACAACACCAAGTTATAGTCCAGCAATTTTATTTTAAATTCACAAGCTTTCGGAGGCTTCCTCCTTCCTCAGGTGAACGTTGTTGGAAATGAAATCCTCGAAATCAAATCGCATTTATAAATCACAGAACAATGCTTGGTGATTACAGACAGTTTTTTCAACTGCCCGTTGCCAAGGCAATCAGTGTGCAGACAGACAGGTGTTACCTGCAAGGTCTCCGAATATACAAATCACCAAAAAAAAACAGAGATAGAGAGGTAGAAACATAGAAAAGACAGCAACTGACCCGTTATATTAAAAACAGATAACATTTGTTCGCTGGTGGGGTAACGTGTAGCGTGACATGAACGTGAAGCTTTTAATGTTAAAACACCATATTGTCCCCTAGATTTTACAAAAGAAACCTTGCATTAACCAATCTGAGTGACCCATGTATTTGGTGTGAATCACCTCAGACAGCCATATTAATATCCCTGATGACCACAGGTCAACAAAGCTTCACAATCTGGACATGTGAGGTGAATCACCTAACTTCTTTTTCTTTGATGTGGAGATGCCGGTGATGGACTGGGGTTAACAATTGTAAACAATTTTACAACACCAAGTTATAGTCCAACGATTTTATTTTTAATCCCACAAGCTTTCGGGGGCTTTCCCCTTCCTCAGGCGGTGTGGAAGTGACAATTTCGAATCCTTCGCATTTTAAGATCACATAACAAAGGATGCCCCAGAGCATGGTACATTGGCGAGACCATGCAGACGCTGCGACAACGGATGAACGGACACCGCGCAACAATCGCCAAACAGGAGGGTTCTCTCCCTGTCGGGGAACACTTCAGCAGTCATGGACATTCAGCCACCGACCTTCGGGTAAACATACTCCAAGGCGGCCTTCGAGACACACGACAACGCAAAATCGTCGAGCAGAAATTAATAGCCAAGTTCCGCACCCATGAGGACGGCCTCAACCGGGATCTTGGGTTCATGTCACACTACATGTAACCCCACCAGCGAACAAATGTTATCTGTTTTTAATATAACGGGTCATTGACTGTCTTCGTTCTGTCTCTTTTTTTTTGGGGGGTTGTATATTCAGTGGCCTTTTAGATGACACCTTTCTGTCTGCTCACTGTGATTGCCTTGGCAACAGGCAGTAATCACCAGGCTTTGTTATGTGATCTTAAAATGCGAAGGATTCGAAATTGTCACTTCCACACCGCCTGAGGAAGGGGAAAGTCCCCGAAAGCTTGTGGGATTAAAAATAAAATCGTTGGACTATAACTTGGTGTTGTAAAATTGTTTACAATTCTTTTTCTTTAACACGGAACATTACTTTCGGTGTATCTCCTGACGAATATCTTTGAGCCTGTGGCCTTGATGGCTTATGCCTCCCAGTTTTTGGACGGGATGCTTTGTTTCCACGATTTTAATTAGCATCGGTCTTGTTGCTTTCCCAGAGTTCAGCATGACTGCTGCCTCCATTTTGAGGGCACATTTAAGGCAATTTCACTGGTCATTTCCCGACAACGTGTGGGGGATACACACTGACACGGGCCGAATGGCCTGTTCCTGTATTGTAACTTCTAAGGATTTCCATGTATGTACAGCACTGATGGCGTCGGAACAGCTGAGGACGAAGATGGAGATTTAGTAGCCGTCCAGCCAGCAAAGCAACATTGAGTTACGTGACCGTAGGTCGAGTACAATTCAGGAAATCGTGCTTAAAATGTACCTAAGCAGACTGACCCTGTATTGGAGGGAGTGAAGATGGACTGGACAAACTTGGGGGGTTTTTAAGGTGCATCCAAAACTGCTGTCCGTGTCCTAACTGGGCATTAAGTCCCATTCACCCATCACCCCTGTGCTCGCTGACCTGCATCGGTCCGGCAATGCCTCGATTCTAAAATTCTCATCCTTGTTTTCAAATCTCCCCATGGCCTTGCTCCTCCTTATCTCTGTAACCTCCCACAACCCTCCGAGATCTCTGCACGCCTCCAATTCTGGCCTCTTGAGTATGCCCGATTTTAATCGCTCTGCCATTGGCGGCCGTGCCTTCAGCTGCCTGGGCCCTAAGCTCTGGAATTCCCTCCCTAAACCTCTCCGCCTCTCTCTCTCCTCCTTTAAGACGCTCCTTAAAGCATACCTCTGACCGAGCTTTTGGTCACCTGTCCTAATATCTTCTTACATGGCTCGGTCTCAACTTTTGTTTGATAATCGCTCCTGTGAAGGGCCTTGGGACGTTTCACTACTTTAAAGGCGCTATATAAATGCAAGTTGTTTTTTGGATAGAGGTGACCTTGGAGGTGTATCTGATAGTAAAGGGAATCAAAAAAGTAAATCCAGGACACTCCTTCAAACTAAACAGGCAGTTGTCTCACTCCTCCCTCTTCAAAACCAGTGTCCTTGGAGAGGTAGAGGAGATATACTAGAACATGCTGTTGCCTTCAACTCTTCGGGCTCCCTCCTGAAACTCCTTAATTCCCTTTGCCTCTCTGCGAGCTTTCAGTCACCCCTCCTAATCTCTCCCTCCTCGCCTCAGCATCTTTTTCCTTGTCTTATCGTTTATAATTACAAGCTGTTGACCTACCAATTTACATTGGTAAATGCTGAAACAATGAAGCGAGATCTGTGGACAGGAAATATGCACCCCAGGCAAAATTTTTATTACATCTAAATAAATTTTAGGAGGCTTGGATAAAAACCTTCGTGTCCCACGGACTTTCCAGAGATTCAGAGACTGTTCCCCAAAAAAAAAATGCATTTATCCCCTGTGAGCGTTGGCACGCTATTCGGCCACGTAGGGCATCGCGGCCCAACCCTCCTCTCCTCTGAACGCCTTCGCGCACACTTTGTAGCGGGGGGTGACTGGATCGTGATCGAGAGCATCAAAACCTGGTCAAATTTGCACCAGGTGCGGTTGGGCAGCACCGGGAATCGAACCTGGGACCGCGGGTGGTCTGTTTAGCTCTTGTAAACAATTTTACAACACCAAGTTATAGTCCAGCAATTTTATTTTAAATTCACAAGCTTTCGGAGATTTTCTCCTTCCTCAGGCAAATGTTTCAAGATCTCCTTGAAGCCTACGCATTTATACATATTGAACAATACATGGTGTTTACAGACTGCCCCTGCAACTGCCCGTTGCCAAGGCAATCACCGTGTTCAGACAGAGAGGTGTTACCTGCAGAACCTCCGAATACACATTCAACAAAAAAACAAACAGGGAAAAAAAACAGAGAAAAAAAAACAGAGAGAGAGGCAGAAACATCCGGAAGGCAGAGAGAGCCAGCAAATGACCCATTATATTAAAAACAGATAACATTTGTTCGCTGGTGGGGTAACGTGTAGCGTGACATGAATAGCCAA
The DNA here is from genome assembly GCF_035084215.1 of Heptranchias perlo. Lineage (NCBI taxonomy): Eukaryota > Metazoa > Chordata > Chondrichthyes > Hexanchiformes > Hexanchidae > Heptranchias > Heptranchias perlo. The sequence continues at coordinate 4,491,252 of NC_090367.1, read as the reverse complement.
GTTCCGCACCCATGAGGACGGCCTCAACCGGGATCTTGGGTTCATGTCACGCTACACGTAACCCCACCAGCGAACAAATGTTATCTGTTTTTAATATAATGGGTCATTTGCTGGCTCTCTCTGCCTTCCGGATGTTTCTGCCTCTCTCTCTGTTTTTTTTTCTCTGTTTTTTTTCCCTGTTTGTTTTTTTGTTGAATGTGTATTCGGAGGTTCTGCAGGTAACACCTCTCTGTCTGAACACGGTGATTGCCTTGGCAACGGGCAGTTGCAGGGGCAGTCTGTAAACACCATGTATTGTTCTATATGTATAAATGCGTAGGCTTCAAGGAGATCTTGAAACATTTGCCTGAGGAAGGAGAAAATCTCCGAAAGCTTGTGAATTTAAAATAAAATTGCTGGACTATAACTTGGTGTTGTAAAATTGTTTACAATTGTCAACCCCAGTCCATCACCGGCATCTCCACATCATGTTTAGCTCTGTTTTAATTACTTTCAATAACTCGATCGAGTCGCGTCTCTTGCGCCCAGCTCAGGCTGCTGCGCTCACAATGCCAGAGCCACTGGTCCTCCAAAGGGGATCGGGAGGTCTGAGCTCTTTCAGTGAGCAGCGAGGAGGGGAGACTCTTGCCCCCGCGTCGCACCCTCCTCGACCGCAGGGCACAACAAGTCCCGCCCCCGGACTCATCCTCCACTCTGATTGGACGCGTGACGCGAGGGGAGGCGGGCGACTGGCCCGCGGCCCGGCTGGCGATTGGTTGGGGAGCGCTGTCAATCAGAGGGAGGCGGGGGGGGGGCGGTTGTCACTGGCGACCGGCGGCCTGATTGACAGGGCCCGGGTGACGGTCGGCGATGGGCACTTTGCACCGCTGCCCCATGGCCGTCCTCATCGTGCTGCTGTTGGCCGCGGCGGCGGCGGCGGCGGCGGCGGGGAGCCCAGGTAGGTCACGCTGGTGTCGCCTCAGCCAGTGCTGGGCTGGGCTGGCGAGGCCTAGCTGCCCGGTGCTGGGTCCCATCACCACCACCACCCATCCCAGGCCCCGACTGCGATCCCTGCTCTGTGCCCGGAGGGGAGACAAGCTGCGATTGACCCCCAACTCCCACCCCCCAACCCCCGGGGGCGATACTATAACTGGGGCCCCTGCTCCTGACCCCACCGGGGGGGGGGGGTCATAGTGCAAAGGTCACTCTAGGCCAACCTCCCAGCTATAAAGACAGAAAATGCTGGAAAACACTCAGCAGGTCAGGGCAAGCTCAGTGCAGGGAGGAGCAGAGTTCATGGTTCAGGTCGTTGACCGTCCATCAGAGCTGTGAGGCACGACTTGGCTCTGCCTGTGGGCTGGATGGTCAAATGGTCAGTGGGGCTGGAGGAGAGGACGAGGGAGGAGGAGGAGGAGGAAGGCCGATAAGAGAACAGTTGGCCGTGACTTGTGGGGCGATCGCTTAATCGGCACGAGTCCACTTCCGAGCAAGTTGCCCTGATTAAGTGCCTTAGGAACAGGAGTAGGCCATTTAGCCCCTCGTGCCTGCTCCGCCATTTGATAAGATCATGGCTGATCTGTGATCTAACTCCATATACCTGCCTTTGGCCCATATCCCTTGATACCTTTGGTTGCCAAAAAGCTATCTATCTCAGATTTAAATTTAGCAATTGAGCTAGTATCAATTGCCGTTTGCGGAAGAGAGTTCCAAACTTCTACCACCCTTTGTGTGTAGAAATGTTTTCTAATCTCGCTCCTGAAAGGTTTGGCTCTAATTTTTAGACTGTGCCCCCTACTCCTAAAATCCCCAACCAGTGGAAATAGTTTCTCTCCATCCACCCTATCCGTTCCCCTTAATATCTTATAAACTTCGATCAGATCACCCCTTAACCTTCGAAACTCTAGAGAATACAACCCCAATTTGTGTAATCTCTCCTCGTAACTTAACCCTTGAAGACCAGGTGTCATTCTAGTAAACCTACGCTGCACTCCCTCCAAGGCCAATATGTCCTTCCGAAGGTGCGGTGCCCAGAACTGCTCACAGTGCTCCAGGTGCGGTCTAACCAGGGTTTTGTGTAGCTGCAGCATAACTTCTGCCCCCTATTTGTTTATTTTTAATCAATTCTTGGGATGTTGGCATTGCCAGCATTTATTGCCCATCCCTCATTGCTCTGAGAAGGTGGCAGAGAGTCACCTTCTTGAACCATATTCTTTGTAGCTGTTTGATACACCGGAATGGCCACTCCAGAAAGCAGTTGTCAAACGCATTGGTGTGGGACTGGCATCACATATAGGCCAGACTGGGTAAGGGCAGCAGGTTCCCTTCTCTAATGGGGAGCCGGTTGGGTTTTTATGACAACTTCGCAGTCACTTTTACTGATACCAGCTTTTTATTTTTAAACTGAATTCAAATTCTCAAACTGCCTTTGGTGGGACTTGAACTGGTAGTCTCTGGATTACAAGTCGAGTGACATAACCACTACACCACCATACCCGCCAAATGCACGTATATAGGAGTGAGTGTAGTCTGTGTACTGTGTGTGAGAGGAGGGGGTGCAGTTATGAGACTGTCTATTATTTTATATTGAGCACAGGGCATATCTGAAAGGTGGGACATGGCTCTGTAAATATCCTCTGTCCCCCTCTAATTTCTCTCTTTCTCTTTCAGGGTTACAGGGCAACACGGACAGGGCGGAGGGAGGAGCAACAGGTCAGAAGGTGAGACCTGCATTGAAGTGCCGCAATATATTGCAGTGATGAGAGTGCTGTGGTGTAGCTGGTGTCACCAATCCCGACACAGTAACAGTGACAACTGGGCCCCCAGGAGTAGGGCCTCCTGGCAATGGTCTAGATGGGAACTGCCCAGGTGGGAAAGTCACGGGCACTGACCCATGCTCTGCCATGTGAACTGAGGAGCTTTCAAACCGAGTATAAATGGTACTCAGACTGAGGTCATTTACAAAATCAGGACGGAGGTTCAACTGAATCAGCACAGAGCCTCACTCAGAGAGGGGCCACTCGATGATTGCTGTGGGAACTGGCCTGGTACAACAGGGGAGGTTCTTCAGAGGCTGCGTTAGTGGACTTTGTTGGAGTGAAGTAGAGGGAGCTTTACTCTGTATCTAACCCTGTACCTGCCCTGGGAGTGTTTGATGGGACAGTGTAGAGGGAGCTTTACTCTGTATCTAACCCTGTACCTGCCCTGGGAGTGTTTGATGGGACAGTGTAGAGGGAGCTTTACTCTGTATCTAACCCTGTACCTGCCCTGGGAGTGTTTGACGGGACAGTGTAGAGGGAGCTTTACTCTGTATCTAACCCTGTACCTGCCCTGTGAGTGTTTGATGGGACAGTGTAGAGGGAGCTTTACTCTGTATCTAACCCGTGCTGTACCTGCCCTGGGAGTGTTTGATGGGACAGTGTAGAGGGAGCTTTACTCTGTATCTAACCCTGTACCTGCCCTGGGAGTGTTTGATGGGACAGTGTAGAGGGAGCTTTACTCTGTATCTAACCCTGTACCTGCCCTGGGAGTGTTTGATGGGACAGTGTAGAGGGAGCTTTACTCTGTATCTAACCCTGTACCTGCCCTGGGAGTGTTTGACGGGACAGTGTAGAGGGAGCTTTACTCTGTATCTAACCCTGTACCTGCCCTGTGAGTGTTTGATGGGACAGTGTAGAGGGAGCTTTACTCTGTATCTAACCCGTGCTGTACCTGCCCTGGGAGTGTTTGATGGGACAGTGTAGAGGGAGCTTTACTCTGTATCTAACCCTGTACCTGCCCTGGGAGTGTTTGATGGGACAGTGTAGAGGGAGCTTTACTCTGTATCTAACCCTGTACCTGCCCTGGGAGTGTTTCACGGGACAGTGTAGAGGGAGCTTTACTCTGTATCTAACCCTGTACCTGCCCTGTGAGTGTTTGATGGGACAGTGTAGAGGGAGCTTTACTCTGTATCTAACCCGTGCTGTACCTGCCCTGGGAGTGTTTGATGGGACAGTGTAGAGGGAGCTTTACTCTGTATCTAACCCTGTACCTGCCCTGGGAGTGTTTGATGGGACAGTGTAGAGGGAGCTTTACTCTGTATCTAACCCTGTACCTGCCCTGTGAGTGTTTGATGGGACAGTGTAGAGGGAGCTTTACTCTGTATCTAACCCTGTACCTGCCCTGTGAGTGTTTGATGGGACAGTGTAGAGGGAGCTTTACTCTGTATCTAACCCTGTACCTGCCCTGGGAGTGTTTGATGGGACAGTGTAGAGGGAGCTTTACTCTGTATCTAACCCTGTACCTGCCCTGTGAGTGTTTGATGGGACAGTGTAGAGGGAGCTTTACTCTGTATCTAACCCTGTACCTGCCCTGGGAGTGTTTGATGGGACAGTGTAGAGGGAGCTTTACTCTGTATCTAACCCTGTACCTGCCCTGTGAGTGTTTGATGGGACAGTGTTGAGGGAGCTTTACTCTGTATCGAACCCGTGCTGTACCTGCCCTGGGAGTGTTTGATGGGACAGTGTTGAGGGAGCTTTACTGGGCTGGTGATTCCACCTTTTGACGCTGAGTTATTCTATTTTGTAGGAACGTGACTTCGAATCAGGAACCGGGGAGAGGCGGATGGAGCAGGAATCGGACGAGGGCCGGGCAGGGGCGGAGGGCAGAGCGAGTGACCCTTCGGCCAAAGACCCCGTGCTGCGGAGTCAGCCCCCGGGCCGCCGCGGCGATGCTGGGGTTGGCAGCAGCGCCCCAATTTCCCACAGGGAATCCCGGACTCTGAGCAACGAGGGCGAGCGTAGGGTCGCGGAGGGCCTGAAGGGGGACACGATCGAGCAGCTGAACGACTTGATGGCCGAGGATGACGAGGAGCAAGAGGGTGGGACGGAGCTGGAGAATAAAGGGGGCAACGTTGTGGAGGAACGGATTACCGGGTCGACCAGCAGCCTGGGACCAGCGGGTGAGTGTACCCCGTCGCTCCTCGCCAGCCCGAAGGCGCCAACTCCTGGCTGGGGCGCCGATGCCACGCCCCAGCACTTCACCCAGCCAAGCTATTCGCACTTGGGGGGCATCACAGCAGAACCCCATCCTGTCCTCACCCAACATCGACACTCGCGCATTCGTCCAGCAAGTGCCAGCGGGAGCTGATCAGGAGGGGCATCCCTCTCTCTCTCTCTCTCTCACCCCCAGGCGGGTGCTGAGGCCAATTTTGCGGTCCCCCCCTCCCCCCCCCACCCCAAGCAGAGCTGCTCGCTCGTGACGTTCTCGCTGGCTGTGAGCACGAGTTCGTGCTTCAGTCCGTCCATGCTGCGCAGCGTCCTTAAAGGGACCGTGCGTGGACCATTTCAGCTCGGTGGCTCAACGAGGCAGTGCACTGCCCGACGTGGTACTGAGTCAAACTGACTTAAAAGTCCCGTTTCGATCTCGCCAGCCTGTGCTGAGTTGGGTTGCAACCAGTGGCTTCTGCATCCCCCACCCTCCCCTCGGACCAGCGAGACTTAAAATCGGCCCAAGTTCCCTTTCCTCGTTGTTATCTATTTTGTCCTGTTGCAAAATAGCTGTGAGTGTGGAAATAGAAATTCTAACACGGAAGCAGGCCCTTCTGCCCATCCTGTCCGTGTTGGCGTTCGTCCTCCTCGCGGTTGCTCGCCCCAATCCCACGTGCCCGCTCTGTGTCAGCCGTAACTCGGTGGGAGGCACTCTCCCCTCTGACTCAGACGGTTCTGGGCAGCCCCTCAGCCCTGCACTGGGAGTGTCGGCCGGGATTTTTGCCCTCAAGTCTCTGGAGTGGGGCTCGAACCCACGACCTCCTGACTCCGAGCTCGAGAGCGCCACTCGCTGACTCCTATTAAACATGAAATCTCAATTCAGGGAACACGAGGAGGGAAGTATCAGGAAAGGGTCTGAAACACGGCGGGGACTGACTCGTATCTGACCGTCGACCCCAGTGATTTGATCAGCGCCTGTCCCTCAGGTGCTGACCGCTTTACTGCCGTTGTGAAATGCAGACTCTGCGCTCGTGGGATTCACTTGCTGGTTTGTGTCTGTCTCGTGTCTCGCGGCTCGGTCTGACGTGTGGCAAAGATATTAGAGGGGAGCTGAGCGTGGGGGATGGGGAGGGGGAGTGCAGGGGATGGGCGAGGGGGCGGGCCCGGGGGGGAGGTTGATGGGCGAGGGAGTGGGAGTGGGGAGATGGGTGAAGGGAAGGCGGGAATGGGAGGGGGGAAGAGGGGGAGGCGGATTGGCGGGGGAGCCTGGGAGTCTGGGTCAGATGTGTCTCCATGAGTATGATTACAAGAGGAGCACGTTCGACAGGACAAATGGTCTGTTCTCCTCCATATCTCGTTCTTGCCTGCATTTATTCTTGATTTTATTATTCCGCAGTTGGAGGTTCTGAGGACGACAAGCCTTCTGATGAAGGGGAGGTGGGTGATACACAATCTTACCCTTTATTCCTGCATCTTTTCAGCAGTCAACAGCTCTGAAGGAGAATTGAGAGCCATTGGTTTATTCCCTTCCTAATAGATACAGATTTAGAACAAAAAATATTACCATACAGCACCCCTTACCAGTGTGCCCATGGGGTCCCTGCCACAAGCACTCCCACAGTCACTAGGGGCGTCCCTGTCTGTTGGTACCCCTACCAGGGCCCCAATCAGGTCATGTCGATTGGCCCCACTCCCAGTGTCCCCCCATGGGAGGTGGGTGGGGCGGTGGTTGGCTGGTCGCTGCTATTCAACTGGGGGAGGTTTCACATTAAGCTTGATCCTTCTTGTTCTGACTAGGCCACCTGCTGTGGGTTGTTGGGAGTTTAAGAGACCCGTGTGTAGAGATTAGTATAAAGGATCCGTCGTTCATGCTGCGATTGGCTTGCTGTGGATAATTGTAACCTGGTCGCACTCTCTGTACTCGTAACAAGCACGCCCATGTAAAGTTCGTGGTCAGCTATTTAAAGGCAGTTTGCCTGATTGCTTTACATAGGTTAGTGCCAAAGTTGAATAATTTCAAGTACTTATCAGGAATGACTGAACAGGCTGGGGCTCTTTTCTCTAGAAAAGAGAAGGCTGAGAGGTGACCTGATAGAGGTCTTTAAAATTATGAAGGGGTTTCGATAGGGTAGACGTAGAGAAGATGTTTCCACTTGTGGGGGAGACCAGAACTAGGGGGCAATAAATATAAGATAGTCACTGATAAATCCAATCGGGAATTCAGGAGAAACTTCTTTACTCAGAGAGTGGTGAGAATGTGGAACTCACAAGGAGCAGTTGAGGCGAATAGAATAGATACATTTAAGGGGAAGCTCGATAAACACATGAGGGAGAAAGGAAAAGAAGGATAGGCTGATAGGGTGAGATAAAGTAGGGAGGGAGGAGGCTCGTGTGGAGCATGAACGGCATGGACCAGTTGGGCCGAATGGCCTGTGTCTGTGCTGTAAATCTGATGTAATCCTGCGATCCTCTGACATTGTGAAATCTGCCTCTCCGTTACAGGAAAGAAATGGAGACTCCTTCCCGGAGTCCCCTGCACCCTCTCAGCTATTGGAGGAGCCCGAGCCAATCGAAGTGCCCCCCGTGGCCAGCGTCCCCCGTTACCCAGGTAACTGCGCGCGTTACTGGAGGAGCCCAAGGCTGCGGCTCAGTGGGGTAATGCACTGCCCAGGAAGGTCCCAGGCCCGATCTCTGGTCTGTGGGGGGGCGGGCTACAGTAAGACTGGACCCCCGTCCCCCACTTGGGTGAGGGAGGGGAAGAAACATCAGCTGAGGCTCCCGCTGTCCGGTAAGATCAAGTGAGGACAGAATCGAGCTCGGCTGCGATCCCCCCTCGGTTGAATAGCCGGCCAACACTCGGTGCCCGGGCTCACGCTTGATGAGTGGTGACACGGGCGAGGTACCCGGGCGGAGGGGAGGGGATACCCATTGGTAGCGTGGCAACTGCCCCCCACTCTGCGCCATGCCAGCACCTTCCGGAGAGGAGGGGTCCGGAGAAACCAGCCCACAGGTGCCGCGAGATTCCTGATCGTCCTCAGACGGAGAGTTCTGACGGAAGTGTGCGTGGTAACATGGGGGTCAGCCATGGCTCAGTGGAGAGCGCTCTCGCCTCTGAGTCAGAAAGTCATGGGTTCGACCCCACTCCAGAGACCTGAGCCCATAATCCAGGCTCACACTCCCGGTGCAGTACTGAGGGAGTGCTGCCCTGTCGTTGGTGCCGTCTTTCGGATGAGACGTTAAACCGAGGCCCCGTCCGCCCTCTCAGGTGGATGTAAAAGATCCCACGGCCGCTACAGGAAGAAGAGCAAGGGGGGGGGAGTTCTCCCTGGGGCCAATATTTATCCCTCAACCAACATCACTAAAACAGATGGTCATTTATCTCATTGCTGTTTGTGGGATCTTGCTGTGCCCAAATTGGCTGCCGGGTTTCCGACATTACAACAGTGACTACACTTCAAAAGTAATTGATTGGCTGTAGAGCACCTTGGGACGTCCTGAGGTCATGAGAGGCGCTATATAAATGCAGGCCCTCCTTTCCTTACGGCACAGGTTTCTGCCCCCTGACTATCAGATCTCCGTGTGTCTCGCTTATTTCTATCGCTGCCCTTTCCTTTGGTTGGCTGACTCTGCCGTTCACATGTCCAGACTTCCCTCAATGGCTTCCTTTCTTCCTGCAGCGGTGACGACACTGGGAGGCACGGCAGACGGCAGTGCCTGCAACTTCCCGTTCCTCTTCCGGGGCAAGGAGTACACGGAGTGCACGGAGGACGGGAGAGGTGATGGCAGGCTGTGGTGTGCGTCGACGTACGACTACGGACAGGACAAGAAGTGGGGTTTCTGTGAAAGTAAGGATCGGCCGCGGGAGGGTGGGGTGGGGGGGGAACGGTGGTGCGACGTCTGAGAAACTAGTCGCTCTCCTGTGGAAAGCCAGGACAAATCGACTTCTCCTCTGTGATGCTGCGGGGATGGGTATGGGGACTTCTGGGGCTTATGAGGCCCCTTCTAGTGCTCGGAGTGTGCAGCTGCAGGCATGACCGTGTGACGGGGGGAAAATCCCTTTAAGACGCCACCTAAACAGAATGGCGATGCCCAAATAAGGTGTGCATGATGCCCGTGTCAAACTTATTATATTATAAGGTTTATTTTCCTTCCCGTTCCCCACTGAGAGAGACTGGTGACGATAAAAAGCAGGTAAACATATAGCAAGCTCACGAGGTCCACCGTTTTAATGGAAGCGCTAAATTATTTACAGAATAATTCCTTAACAAGTGTGCTCGTGAGCTGATATCACGCAGGGTAATCTCTGTTTACTGCCTCCGGCCGTATGGGAGATTCATGAGCTGTCGTAGGGCTGGGTTTAATTTTTTTTTAAAATTCATTCTCGGGATGTGGGCATCGCTGGCAAGGCCGGGTATTTATTGCCCATCCCTAATTGCCCCTTGAGGAGGTGGTGGTGAGCCGCCTTCTTGAACCGCTGCAGTCCGTGTGGTGACGGTTCTCCCACAGTGCTGTTAGGAAGGGAGTTCCAGGATTTTGACCCAGCGACGATGAAGGAACGGCCGATATATTTCCAAGTCGGGATGGTGTGTGACTTGGAGGGGAATGTGCAGGTGGTGTTGTTCCCATGTACCTGCTGCTCTTGTCCTTTTAGGTGGTAGAGGTCACGGGTTTGGGAGGTGCTGTCGAAGAAGCCTTGGCGAGTTGCTGCAGTGCATCCTGTGGATGGTACACACTGCAGCCACGCTGTGCCGGTGGTGAAGGGAGTGAATGTTTAAGGTGGTGGATGGGCTGTTGATCGAGCGGACTGCTTTGTTAAAGGAGGTGGATAACCTGGGGTTATTCCTTTTCAATTCAAGGTACTCCAGCTTTGAGTGCGTGGAGAAGTCGATATATTCTGAAAAACTGCGTGTAGGGTGTGCACATCCTGTCCACAAGCCTTACTTCCTGTCGTCACGCCTTGGTGTCATGATTTATCATTGTAAATTGCTATGTCAACATTTCCCATTGAGTTTTGCTATGTAAACTGTCACGGTGTGTGTGTGCTCACGCAGGGAAATTGAGTGAAGCAGGATGAGATCTGCCTGTGATACCCCTGCCCGGTTGAATATCCCACGGACTGCTCCCTGTCCAAGCTCACATGAGGATGGTCAGTCGAGTTCAGTTCCTGGTATCGAACCGTACCCCAGAGAGAGTCGAGGGGGGGGTGCGTAAATTAATTCTTTTTTCAAGAAGAAGCAGGGTTTAGTTTTGCGAACTGAACGTGCTTGTCTGTATTGGGTTTGTTCAATACCTTCAGCAGAGGACGAGTCCAAGAGGCGGAAGGTGACACTCGAAGCAGAGGATCTGTACCAGAGGGGAACGGCTTGGATCAGCAGCCGCAAGGAAAGCAAGAAAAAGGAGTGAGTGTCCCCCTCTTAAAGTGATCGTTGGGATAACCCCGATGGCTCGGCAGGTGAATGCACCACCACACGGGCCAGGAAGGAACTCGGGTTTGATCCCCTGCGCCCCCACCCCCCCCTCCCCGGATTAGCAGCTCTGAGCCAGTGGGCGGGAGGATCCCTGGGTTGGGGAGGGAGGTGGAGGCCAGGGAAACCAGCCAAGGTTCCCGCTCCTGATCGCTGTCCCGTGCCCCCGGCCCCCCATGTCCCACCACCCCACCCCTCCCCTTACTCTCGCTGGAAAGCGAGTGCCTGCGGAAGTCGGGCTCCGCTGCGCTGCAACCCACAGTCGAATAGCCCGCCAGCTGTGAAGAAGCGGAGGGCGGGCGCTGGCCGCAGAACCCCAGTTTTCCACCCCCCCCCCCCCCCCCCCCCCCCAGTGGAAATTCAGCACCTGGATTACTGGGGAAACAACAACTGGAGGTGTAAGCTCTGAGCTCTGCACGGGTGCTGAACCGACCGTTCGATGGAGAACTCATGGACCAGCCGCCCTCTGCGCCCGTCCACGCACAGGGCCTGTTGCTGTACACACTCTGGTCTGCCTCACTCTTGACACCGCTCGCGTCATACCCCACCCCGTGTCGTGACACGGTACCGAGGGAGTGCTGCACTGTCTGAGGTGCCGTCTTTCGGATCAGACCGAGTTAAGCCGAGGCCCCGTCCGCCCTGTCAGGTGGATGTTAAAGATCCCACGGCCACTATTGGTAGAAGAGCAGGGTACATCTCACTGATACTTAGTGACTGGCAGGACGAGAGACGGGCAGCCGCTCTCCCACTCGCACGTGTAGTCAGTAAGAAAGAAGAAGGAAGAACTTTCATTTATATAGCGCCTTTCACAACCTCAGGACGTCTCAAAGCGCCTTACAGCCAATGAAGTACTTTTGAAGTGTAGTCACTGTTGTGATGGAGGGACAGTAAGAGCTGTGTGTGTGCGATTCTCCTGTCACAGAGGCTACAAGCTGCTGATTAAAGCTGCCGATCTGGGAAACAGCAAAGCCACCGAGTCAGTGGGATACTCGCTGCTGCTGGGAGACCACCTCCCACAGAACATTACCGCAGCCAGAGAACTGTTTGAGATTCTAGCGGAAGAGGGGCTGCCAAAATCACAGACTGTAAGTAACGGGAGTTCACTCTGTTCTGTGTATCTTATAACCTGTCCGTCTCTCTCTCTCTCTCTCTCTCTCTCTCTCTCTCTCATCCTCTCAGTTTCTCTCCCTCTCTCATCCTCTCTCTATTTCTCATCTCACTCTCTGTCTGTCTGTTTCTCTCCCCTCTCTCTTTGTCTGTCTGTCTGTCTCTCTCTCTCTTCTGCCGCCCCTCTCTTTCCATCTTTGTCTCTCTCCATCTCACTCTCTCTCCATCTCACTCTCTCTGCCACTCTCTGTCCCCTCCCTGCCTATCTATCACACTCCCTCCTCCTCTCTCCTCCCTCTGTCTGTCTCCCTCTTCCCCCACCCTGTCTGTCCGTCTCTCTCTCTATCCCCTCCCGTCTCTCCGTGTCTCTTCCCCTTTCCCTCTCTGTCTCTGTCTGTCTGTCTGTCTATTGGGCTGCAGGTGATATTTTCACACCAGTAATCTCTGTCTTCCTCCTAGTTTTTAGGATTCCTGTATGCAACAGGGCTGAACGTAAACTCCAGCCAGGCTAAGGTGGGTGTGAGCTTATTAAACCAGCATTAATCCCACGGTTACTGAGAATCAGAGACCCTGGGAGCTCGACACGTCACCCACACTGAGGTCACCCGCACGTCTCACCACAGGCACCCTGCTCGTGAATCACACGGCAGGTCAAATTCAACAAAATACCACGTTTCTACCGGTCTTTCTCATCTCCTATAACTTTCTATAGTGCCAGCTTAGCTCGGTCGACCTCTGAGTCAGGAGGTCGTGGCTTCGAGCCCCGTTCCAGAGACTTGAGCCCATAATCCAGGCCGACACTCCCAGTGCAGTACTGAGGGAGCGCTGCACAGTCGGAGGGGCCGTCTTTCGGATGAAACGTTAAACCGAGGCCCCGTCTGCCCCTCTCAGGTGGGCGTAAAAGATCCCACGGCCACTATTGGAAGAAGAGCAGGGGGGAGACCTCCCCGGTGTCCTGGCCTATATTTCTCCCTCGACCAATATCACTAGAACAGATGGTTATGTATCTCATTGCTGTTTGTGGGATCTTGCTGTGTGCAAATTGGCTGCCGTGTTTTCTACATAACAACAGTGACTGCACTTCAAAAGTAACTTGCTGTGTGTAAAGTGCTTTGGGGCGTTTTAGCTGTGATGAGGCACTGTATAAAGGCAATGTTACATACAGTCGTTACGAGCTCCTTGTTCCCTGGGGTAAAAGGTTTGCTTTGCGACAGGCTGTGTTTCTCCATTCTCGGTCTTGTTGCCTGGAGCACTGTGAAGCTTTATTCCGCAGCGCTGAGACAAACCATCATTTGGCCCTTTACTGTCCCCTCTCTCCTGAGGAAGTGGAGCTGCTGTCCCTCTAACAACACCCCCCCCCCCCACAACTGATTAACGTCCACGGCTTACAGCGGGGCAGTGAGTGCCGGCAGGCTGCTTGACTGTGAGGGGCATCACGCCACCACGTCTTGACAGCGGCAAACTTTCCAGCCGGGGGGGGGGGGGGGTCACTAGACAGCGATCGGCAGTGGGAGCCCCGCAAACACAGCAGGTTCAGTAACGTCGTTCAGGGGACCCCCTACCCACTCTGGGCCGACAGAAGGGACTCCAGCCCCTGGTTGAGCCTTCACGCCCTCTGAGGTGGCCCAGCGCCCCGCCCTGTTGTAAAACGGTCCCCGCGCAGGTCCCGCTGCCACCTCGGGGCGACCGGGGCGGGCAATAAATGCCAGCGTCGCCCCACCGCCCCGGGAACAGATCAAGACGAGAACAGTAGCGCGCGGCCTACTGCTGCCCTGACTGAGAGGAGGTAATACAGCACGATCCGGACATCCCCGCTGAGGCATTAACCCACTGAGCTGACCTTTAATTCCTACCTCGGTTCACCCCATGTCTCTCTGTGTCCCAGGCACTGGTGTACTACACGTTCGGGGCTCTTGGAGGGAACCTGATGGCGCACATGGCCTTGGTGAGTGTTGAGCAGGTTTTGTGTTTATTTTGCATACTCTCCTTTCCCAGAAGGGTATCGAGCGAAAGATGCACCTGTACAGGCAGGGCGTTCATTGTGAAAATCTCGTCGCACCCAATGAATCGCACAGCGCAGCAGGAGGCCATTCGGCCCATCGTGCCTGTGCTGGCTCTTTGAAAGAGCCCATTCCCCTGCTCTTTCCCCCTGTAGCCCTGTAATTTTTTCCCCTTCAAGTATTTATCCAATTCCCTTTGGAAAGTTATTATTGAATCTGCTTCCACCACCCTTTCAGGCAGCGCGTTCCAGATCATCACAACTCGCTGCGTTAAAAATAATCGCACCCATTGGCCCAGAATAGCGAGAGAGACCAGACCGATCTCTTTTCCCGCCCCCCACCCGGGGGAGTAGGGATTGGTGACAACGGATTTTACTAGATTTCTCTTTTTAAACCAGAATTGGAGGGGAAAAAAAAAGAGACCTTAAAGTTGGAACGGCCCAGGCAGGTTACAGACGCACCTTGTGTGCAATAAGTGGGGGCAAACACCGGGAGGGGTAGGGAATGGGGAGGGGGGGGGGTGTGGGTTATTATCCAAATCTTCGAATTGCCCCTCCCAGGTGCTTAATTTCTTTGCGGCTATGCCTCTCGCACGTGATCGGAGCACGGTTGTGAGCCGAGGAAGGGGCTCGCTCTTGTTTGTGGGGGGGGGGGGGGAACAGCCTTTGTGAAGCGAGTAACTGAACCCCTCCCGTTTCCAGGGATACCGCTACTGGTCAGGGATCGGAGTGACGCAGAGCTGCGAGGCTGCTCTGACCCATTACCGAGTGGTCGCCAATCACGGTAAGTGAAGGGGGCCCCAGCGGCTGCTCTCCTGGGGACTGGGTCACCGACTGGTTCCAGCACCAAGTCCCGTTCACCCATTACAACCCCCCCCCCCCCCCCGATCCTTCCATGGCCCTCGCCCCCCCTCCCTATCTCTGTAACCTCCTCCAACCCTACAACCCTCCGAGATCTCTGCGCTCCTCCAACTCTGGCCTCTTGCCCATCCCCCACTTCCTTCGCTCCACCATTGGCGGCCGTGCCTTCAGCTGCCTGGGCCCTGAGCTCTGGAATTCCCTCCCTAAACCTCTCCCTCTCTCTTTTAAGATGCTCCTTAAAACCTACCTCTTTGACCAAGCTTTTGGTCACCTTATGTGGCTCATTGTCAGATTGTGTCTCATTACGCTCCTGTGAAGCACCTTGGGTCGTTTTACTATAAAGGCGCTATATAAATGCAAGGTGTTGTTGTTGTAACTTCACATCAGATAATCACGGGCCAGGCCAATGGCTTGAGTTTGTTATGGAAAAATGGCTGAAGCTGCAATACATGATCTGTTCCTCCTCTCCAGTCCCGAACACTCACATCGAGTCCCCTAACTGTCGCTATCCCACCCCTCTCGTCCCACTAACTCCCCCGCTATCACTCCCCTCTCGTCCCACTAACTCCCCCGCTATCACTCCCCTCTCGTCCCACTAACTCCCCCGCTATCACTCCCCTCTCATCCCACTAACTCCCCCGCTATCACTCCCCTCTCATCCCACTAACTCCCCCGCTATCACTCCCCTCTCATCCCACTAACTCCCCCGCTATCACTCCCCTCTCGTCCCACTAACTCCCCCGCTATCACTCCCCTCTCGTCCCACTAACTCCCCCGCTATCACTCCCCTCTCATCCCACGAACTCCCCCGCTATCCCACCCCTCTCATCCCACTAACTCCCCCGCTATCACTCCCCTCTCATCCCACTAACTCCCCGCTATCACTCCCCTCTCATCCCACTAACTCCCCCGCTATCACTCCCCTCTCGTCCACTAACTCCCCCGCTATCCCACCCCTCTCATCCCACTAACTCCCCCGCTATCACTCCCCTCTCATCCCACTAACTCCCCCGCTATCACTCCCCTCTCATCCCACTAACTCCCCCGCTATCACTCCCCTCTCATCCCACTAACTCCCCGCTATCACTCCCCTCTCATCCCACTAACTCCCCCGCTATCACTCCCCTCTCGTCCCACTAACTCCCCCGCTATCACTCCCCTCTCATCCCACTAACTCCCCCGCTATCACTCCCCTCTCGTCCCACTAACTCCCCCGCTATCACTCCCCTCTCATCCCACTAACTCCCCCGCTATCACTCCCCTTTCGTCCCACTAACTCCCCCGCTATCACTCCCCTCTCGTCCCACTAACTCCCCCGCTATCACTCCCCTCTCGTCCCACTAACTCCCCCGCTATCACTCCCCTTTCGTCCCACTAACTCCCCCGCTATCACTCCCCTCTCATCCCACTAACTCCCCGCTATCACTCCCCTCTCATCCCACTAACTCCCCCGCTATCACTCCCCTCTCATCCCACTAACTCCCCCGCTATCACTCCCCTCTCATCCCACTAACTCCCCCGCTATCACTCCCCTCTCATCCCACTAACTCCCCCGCTATCACTCCCCTCTCATCCCACCAACTCCCCCGCTATCACTCCCCTCTCGCCCTCCCCTTAACTCTCCCGCTATCCCACCCCTTTCGCCCCCCCCCAAGCCTGCCATCATCCCCAACTCTGCCATCGTCTCCTCCCTTTCCCCCCCAACTCTGTCATCGCCCCTTATCCCTCCTCACCCCTCGTCCCCTGAATCCCCCCTCGTCCCCCCTCCCAACTCTGCCATTGTCCCCTTTAGTCCCCTAATTCTCCTAATATCCCCTCTCACTCCCCCCCCCCCCCCCCCAACACTCCCATTATCCCCTCTTTCCCCCCCCCCCCCCACTAACTCTCCCATTATCTCCCCCCACCCCCGGTGCGCTTGCTGTCTGCATTGAATCTCTTCAATCACCAGGAGATGTGACCGTCCCTTTTCCCCCCACCCCCCCCCCACAGTGGCCAATGACATCTCTCAGACCGGAGGGCTGACACTCCAGAAGATCCGACTCTTGGACGAGGCGGAGAATCCGGGCTCCAGTAATGGAATGTTGGACGATGATCTAATCCAGTATTACCAGTTCCTGGCGGAGAAAGGGGACGTCCAGGCCCAGGTACGCCAGGGCCTCGCTGGGGGTGGGACCAGGGGGTGGGACCAGTGTGGTCCAATAGGAACCGTGGAGTAGCCGTGTTTTAGCCGCGTGCAGTAATTTCAGTAGAAAAATCCTCGCACACGACACAGGTAAATATTAACACGTGGATATTTATTCAATGAACGCCTATCACCATTCAGTTTAAGTAAAGCAGCCACAACGATCAATAAAGCCTTGCACACTCTGCTCGCCCTCTTACTATTCTACCAACGAATGCACAAAGAAGGTTTTCGTTCCCATGCACAGACCATGTGAATATGAGCATTGAGATCACAGGCCCAGCAACAGCCCCTAGAACTCATTTTTTCATTTACTAATCGGAAATGTAGTTATCCACATCTGGATCCCCACCGGGCCACATCTGGATCCCCACCGGGCCACATCTGGATCCCCACCGGGCCACATCTGGATCCCCACCGGGCCACATCTGGATCCCCACCGGGCCACATCTGCCTAACGTATTGGACAACGCTGGGTTAGACTGGGGCCGTATCTAATTGTCTCTCCTTGGCAAGCCTGGACCATCAGCGGCAAGTACTCTCGTAACAAGACGCCCCGCGCGCGGCGTTCTGCTCATCACCTCTATCCTCGGGGAGCGGGCGGCGGGGGCCGAGCGGCTCGCTTCAGAGGGGCGCGATCGCACCAGCAGGTAGAGCGGGACGGGAGTCGGCGCGGAGCGCCAGGCGGTTACGCCGTGCCTCCAGCTCCTCCCCGGCACGGTCCAGCGCCCCGACCTGTCGGAGCGTCTCGTCGCCCCGTTTAAACAGCTGCACCTTTCCTTTACAGGTGGGGCTCGGGCAGTTACACCTCCAAGGAGGGAGAGGAGTGGTGCAGAATCACCAGGTACGGGGGGCGTGGGGTGGGGCGTGTATACTCGGGAAGTAATCCGTGATTTAGGACCCTTCTCTGACGCCAGAGTAAATGCAGATACATATCCTGAACCCCCGATCTCACTGGATTCGATATGTCTTAAAATCTATCTCTATAATATAATGCCCTTTCTGCCTACAAAACCTTTGTGTCACACTCTCGTGTCTGCTGTTTCCCTTTCTATAAATTCCCCGATCCGCGTTTATAATGGAATCTGCCTATGTAAATGTCACGTTGTAGTTACACCCTCCCACGCAGTGGTGGTGCTGTAGCACCTCAGGTTTTGCGTCTCTTCGCCCCTCAGCTTGTTCTCCGTGCCCCGGTCCAATTACCTCCCACCGCCCTCTGACCCCACTTTCACCTCCGCTTGACCTCGACTCCCTGCGAATCATCGCACGATAGTGAAGGGTTTTTTAACAAAACAAACAGGATGGACTGAATCCTTTTGCATTGTAAAACATGAATGTAAGACAGTCACTAATAAACCCAACGGGGAATTCAGGAGAAACTTCTTTACCCAGAGAGTGGTGAGAATGTGGAACTCGCTCCCACAAGGAGTAGTTGAGGCGAATAGGAGGCTCGTGTGGAGCATAAACGCCGGCATAGACCAGTTGGGCCGAATGGCCTGTTTCTGTGCTGTGTATTCTATGTAATCTCCCCTCCCCCTCGCCACCAGAGTTCACGACTAGGCTCTTTCCAGCGAGAGTCACCGGCCAGCGACCGGGAGCGGGAACCCTGCCTGATGTCCCCAAACCCAGGGTCAACGAGGCCAATCGTAGGGGTTCGGCTCAGTACCGTCCCCGAGCGGAAAGCAGGGGAGGGGGGAGAGTATCGGTATTGCGAGCTTTCCGTCACGCATCCCGGGCGCCCGCTGTGGACGTTGGCGCCACGGTTGGACTTCTCGTTAATGCCGCCTTCCCCCTTTCTTTCAGAGAGCGTTTAATTACTTCACGCAGGCTGCCAACGCGGGGAGTTCACACGCCATGGCGTTGCTGGGAAAGGTAAGAAGCCCTCAGACGCGCTCTCTCCCGAAAGCGTCGCAGGCAGCGAGCCGACGCTCTTTCCGAGAGGGCGGGATGGGAAAGGGACGAGCTCCCACACACTCTGCCCGTGGAGCCCGGCCGCGGGTGGGCCCGCACTTATAACAGCACAGGAGGAGGCCATTCGGCCCATCGTGCCTGCGCCGGCTCTTTTGGAAGAGCTGTCCAATTAGCCCCACTCCCACCTCCTGCTCGTTCCCCATTAGCCCTGCAAATTTTTTTTTCCTTTTCAAGTATTTATCCAATCCCCTTTTGAAAGTTATTATTGAATTTGCTTCCACCGCCCTTTCAGGCAGTGAATTCCAGATCAGAACAACTCGCTGCGTAAAACAAATTCTCCTCATCTCCCCCTCTGGTTCTTTTGCCAATTATCTTAAATCTGTGTCCTCTGGTTACCGACCCTCCTGCCAGTGGAAACAGTTTCTCCTTATTTACTCTTGTCAAAACCCCTCATGATTTTGAACACCTCGATTAAATCTCCCCCTTAACCTTCTCTGCTCTAAGGAGAACAATCCCAGCTTCTCCAGTCTCTCCACGTAACTGAAGTCCCTCATCCCTGGTACCATTCTGGTAAATCTCCTTTGCACCTTCCTTTTCCTCCGATTCTTGCTCTTCCTCCCCTGATAGCCCCCCCCCATCCCTGACCCCCTTCAGCGGCTGTTTGGGTTCCATCGGAGCCCTGCCCTCGCCCAGTGCCCACCCGCATGAGCCTATCACCAGGGGCCACTGGATGGCTGTCACGAGCAGGAGTGAGCTGGCGAGTCCTTCTTCCTGGTCGGCAGTGCTGGAGCCCCCCCCCTGACCCCCGCTGGGATCAGCCAGTTCAGCGCGGACCAGGAATCAGAACTCAGTACGTTCCAGGTCTCCCAACTGGGAGCGCTGAAATATTCCACGGAAAGGCCTCCAGTTACCCCAGCTGTTTCGTGCAAGCCCACACTGGGCGCCGGCTGGCTATTCGACTGTGAAGGGCCTCGCAGCCCAGCCCCAATCCCAGCCTCGCCCGACATGCATCGCCTGGAGCCCAAGGTGGTGCGATGGAAATGATCTAAGGGTGCAGGGCCGCACGGGGAGGGCACAGATACCCCCCCTCTGCCCCCCACCCCCCCTCCCCGAGCCATCGCGGGGAAGGGGTGGGGAAGAGAGCGGAGCTTCACCTCGTCCCCGGGTCTCTCTCTCTCTCTCTCTTTCTCTTGTCGTCGGCAGCGCTGTCTCTAACCGGCTGTGCTGTGTTCCATTGCAGATGTATTCCGAAGGGAGCGAAACACTGACCAGGAGCAACGAGACAGCCATGCAGTATTTCAAAAAGGCAGCCGACATGGTGGGTCTGCGTTGCTGAATGACGGGGTCTCTGCTAAAAACCGTGGCTCTGTCCCCCACTTAGTGGTTTCGCCGGGTTTAAACAAAGGAGCTGGACCTGGGTCTCCAGCATTAACCTGGAGAGAGCAGCTCAGTCGAGCAGGCGATGGGCTGAGTACCGGGTACTTTGCCCGTGTAACTGTTCTTGGTACAGGGTGAGTGTTTGTGGCAGTGGGGAAGGGGTGGTCTCACAGCCCAGCTCCCATCCTGCGTCCTTGCACTTGCTGTTGTTGGCAGCGGCCACTGGATGGCGATCAGGGGCCCTGGTGAGTGCGCTCAGCATTACCAGCACCCCCTACTGGTGCCCAGCCCGGCTAATTCAGCCCAGACCAGGACTTGACCAACTCTGTATCTAACCCACGCTGTACCTGCCCTGGGAGTGTTTGATGGGACAGTGTAGAGGGAGCTTTACTCTGTATCTAACCCGTGCTGTACCTGCCCTGGGAGTGTTTGATGGGACAGTGTAGAGGGAGCTTTACTCTGTATCTAACCCACGCTGTACCTGCCCTGGGAGTGTTTGATGGGACAGTGTAGAGGGAGCTTTACTCTGTATCTAACCCGTGCTGTACCTGCCCTGGGAGTGTTTGATGGGACAGTGTAGAGGGAGCTTTACTCTGTATCTAACCCACGCTGTACCTGCCCTGGGAGTGTTTGACAGGACAGTGTAGAGGGAGCTTTACTCTGTATCTAACCCGTGCTGTACCTGCCCTGGGAGTGTTTGACAGGACAGTGTAGAGGGAGCTTTACTCTGTATCTAACCCACGCTGTACCTGCCCTGGGAGTGTTTGATGGGACAGTGTAGAGGGAGCTTTACTCTGTATCTAACCCGTGCTGTACCTGCCCCGGGAGTGTTTGATGGGACAGTGTAGAGGGAGCTTTACTCTGTATCTAACCCGTGCTGTACCTGCCCCGGGAGTGTTTGATGGGACAGTGTAGAGGGAGCTTTACTCTGTATCTAACCCGTGCTGTACCTGCCCCGGGAGTGTTTGATGGGACAGTGTAGAGGGAGCTTTACTCTGTATCTAACCCGTGCTGTACCTGCCCCGGGAGTGTTTGATGGGACAGTGTAGAGGGAGCTTTACTCTGTATCTAACCCTGTACCTGCCCTGGGAGTGTTTGACGGGACAGTGTAGAGGGAGCTTTACTCTGTATCTAACCCTGTACCTGCCCTGGGAGTGTTTGACAGGACAGTGTAGAGGGAGCTTTACTCTGTATCTAACCCGTGCTGTACCTGCCCCGGGAGTGTTTGACGGGACAGTGTAGAGGGAGCTTTACTCTGTATCTAACCCTGTACCTGCCCTGGGAGTGTTTGATGGGACAGTGTAGAGGGAGCTTTACTCTGTATCTAACCCTGTACCTGCCCTGGGAGTGTTTGATGGGACAGTGTAGAGGGAGCTTTACTCTGTATCTAACCCTGTACCTGCCCTGGGAGTGTTTGATGGGACAGTGTAGAGGGAGCTTTACTCTGTATCTAACCCCCTGTACCTGCCCTGGGAGTGTTTGATGGGACAGTGTAGAGGGAGCTTTACTCTGTATCTAACCCTGTACCTGCCCTGGGAGTGTTTGATGGGACAGTGTAGAGGGAGCTTTACTCTGTATCTAACCCTGTACCTGCCCCGGGAGTGTTTGATGGGACAGTGTAGAGGGAGCTTTACTCTGTATCTAACCCATGCTGTGCTTCACTGTCTTGTTTTTCCTGTTTAGGGAAACCCGGTGGGTCAGAGTGGACTGGGAATGGCCTATCTGTACGGCCGAGGAGTGACTGTGGTGAGGAGAATATCCTTTCTCTTGCTGACTCTGTGTTTTCTCCGTTATTTACGGATGCTGGACCTTCTGGGGACGGGGGAGCAGTCCAGGATCCGACGATGGGAGAGAAATGAGAAGCCCCAATATTAATTCCCACCCACCTCTCTTTCTCCCCCCCCCCCCCCCCCCCACATCCACCCACCGCCTGTAAGTGTTTTGTGGTGATTTTCCCCCTCGCTCCCATATCAGTCCTGAGTCCCGGGAACGAAAGTACCTGCATTTATATAGCGCCTTTCACAACCTCAGGACCTCCCAAAGCACTTTACAGCCAATGAAGTACTTTTGTAGTCTGGTCACAGTTGTAATGTAGGGAAATGACGGTCAGTTTGTACACAGCAAGATCGAATCATAGAACTTTACAGCACAGAAGGAGGCCATTTGGTCCATTGCCTTTGTGCCAGCTCTTTGAAAGAGCTATCCAGTTGGTCCCACTCCCATGCTCTTTCCCCAAAGCCCCGCAAATTTTTCCTTTTCAATATTTATCCAGTTCCCACGAACGGTGTGAGAGAGGAATAACCAGTTAATCTGTTTTTAGTGATGTTGGTTGAGGGAGGAATGTTGGCCCAGTGCACTGGGGAGAACTCCCCCTGCTCTTCTTCCAATAGTGGGGGGCGTGGGATCTTTAACATCCACCCGAGAGGGGCAGACGGGGCCTCGGTTTAA